>NW_026651474.1:115360-397423 GCF_028751815.1 Salvia miltiorrhiza | reverse complement strand
TCTTTCTCTCCTGTTAATGAAGTCTCAAATGAACTGAAGCTTGCTCAAGTATGGCAGCAGGGAAGTCGACGCTGCTGTGAGTGGATTAAATGGGAGGATTCTGAAATAAATGATATAAATCATACTTGTTTCTTTCAATAAATGCAGGTTGCAATGGAAGAAGATGATGGATAAATGCCAAGGTTTACCTTAGAGCTTTGGTAGGAACATGGGGCTGTTCTTCGATTCTCTTTTCGGTGAAATGAGTTGAGAGTAAGGAACTGCATTTGTTGGCTGGCTGATACTAGAGAAAATGATGTTGCACACTTGAGTGATGAGTGGTGGGAAAAATGATGAGTGATGGGGGAAAGTGGTTGGGAAAGAGTGAATGGTTGGGGTGAAAAATGAGTGGTCAAAGATTGATGGAAATAAAAAGAAAAAAAAATTAGAGAAGAATTAATGATGTATTTTCTATGTCTCGGTGATTCCGTAACTGAATAAAATACGGGCTTCGATTCTGCTTGATACTGTATTTACATAAATCTCGATTTCGACATGTGATATCTCGCTAAAATCGATAAGTTATAAAATGAATAAAAATTAAATCCGTAGATTTAATTCGTTCGTTGTCCTAATATATAAATTAAATCCGCAGATTTAATTAACTCACGAGTCTGAAATAATCCACAACTTGAGTAAGAATAAAATCTAATTCCATCTCGCTTAAATAAATAACGTGACTTTGCTAAGTCAGTTATAACTCTGAAATAATATCATTAACTGCTTTAATAATATAAATTCAGGATCATAAGCTGAATTCATATCAGAATAATATCCGTTTTCATTCACTGATGAACATAAATAAACACTCATTACTGGATTTAATATTTATAAAAGAGCGGGTCACTACATACTACCCCTCTTAACAAAAATTTCGTCCCGAAATTTGCATATTTCTTCTAAAACAGTTCGGGGTATTTATCCTTCATTTTGTCTTCAAGCTCCCACGTGGCTTCCTCTCGTCCGTGGTGTTTCCATAAGACTTTCACTGATGTGATTGCCTTATTCCTGAGTTGTTGTACTTTTCGATCTAGAATGGCCTCTGGTCTCTCTTCATAACTCAAGTCTGGGCAAAGGATCATCTCTTCTTGGTGGATTATGTGCTTTGGATCGAAAACGTATTTTCTGAGTTGTGATACGTGGAAAACATTGTGAACGTTTCCAAAACTTGGCGGTAATGCCAACCTATAGGCTACTGGGCCTATTCTTTCCAAAATCTCATAAGGTCCTACGAATCGGGGCCTAAGTTTTCCCTTGACACCAAACCTAGTTATCCCCTTGGTAGGAGATACTTTTAGGAAGACTTTGTCTCCTAATTCAAACTGTAATTCGGTTCGGCGTGCATCAGCGTAAGATTTCTGTCTATCTTGCGCCTCCTTTATTCGTCCTCTGATTTGGCGGACTATCTCAACCATCTCATTTACCATGTCTGGTCCTAAAACTTTTCTCTCACCCACTTCATCCCAATAAAGTGGTGATCTACATTTTCTTCCATACAATGCCTCATATGGTGCCATATCGATAGTCGCCTGGTAACTGTTATTATAGGCAAATTCAATCAACGGCAGCACTACTTCCCAACTTCCACCTCTGTCTAACACCACTGTTCTCAACATATCTTCGAGGGTCTGAATTGTCCTTTCAGACTGCCCATCTGTCTGCGGGTGGAAGGCGGTGCTGAAATTTAACCTCGTGCCTAACTCCTTCTGTAAGCTCATCCAAAATCTAGAAGTAAATTTTGAGTCTCGGTCTGAAGTGATCGACACTGGTACACCGTGTAAGCGTACAATCTCTCGAACATACAACTGAGCTAGCTTGTCTGACCCATGTGTGATCGGTATTGGTATAAAATGAGCACATTTTGTGAGTCGATCCACTATTACCCAAATGGCAGTGTTTCCTCTCTTTGTTTTGGGCAAACTGGTCACAAAATCCATTGCGATGTGCTCCCACTTCCATTCCGGAATTTCCAACGGTTGTAGTTTTCCATATGGCCTTTGATGTAAGGCCTTCACCTGTTGGCATGCTAGGCATTTCTCCACAAATGACGCTATGTCTCTCTTCATTCCTTCCCACCAAAAGTGTTTCTTTAGGTCCTGATACATCTTAGTACTGCCTGGGTGGGCAGTATAAGGGGTATCGTGAGCCTCACTCATGATTTTATCCTTAAGCTCATCATCGTGGGGGATGCATATTCTTCCTTCAAAGAGGATAACATTATCTGATGCTTCTTGATAATTCTTGACGCTTCCTTTTCTTACTGCTTCCCGTAGTTTTTCCATCTTCCCGTCTTTTCTTTGTGCTTCTACGATCATCTTCCTCAAGTTAGGTACTGTTGCCACAACGCTTGCTATCGTCCCTGGTGGTTTAACCACTTCTATGCTCATTTTGCTAAATTCCCTTATGAGCACCGTCTCTCGAGTGATGAGAGCTCCCAATTTAGATTGGGTCTTACGACTCAATGCATCAGCCACTACGTTGGCCTTGCCTGGGTGGTAGTTAATACCGCAGTCATAGTCTTTCACTAGTTCGAGCCATCTCCTTTGTCTCATGTTGAGGTCTTTTTGCTCGAAAAAGTATTTCAGGCTTTTATGATCTGTGAATATTTCACACCTAACTCCATATAGGTGGTGCCTCCAAATCTTCAGCGCATGCACCACTGCAGCTAATTCCAGATCATGAGTCGGGTAATTCAGTTCATGTGGCCTAAGCTGTCGTGACGCATATGCTATCACTCTTCCTTCTTGCATCAGCACACAACCAAGTCCATTTTTGGACGCGTCTGTGTAGATCATGTATTCCTTATCAGCTGTTGGGACGGCTAACACTGGTGCCGTAGTTAACTTCTCCTTAAGTTCTTGGAAGCTCTTCTCGCACTCCTCTGTCCAAGAAAATTTTATTCCCTTCCTGAGTAGTTGCGTCATTGGCCTTGCAATTTTGGAAAATCCTTCCATAAACCTCCTATAGTAACCTGCCAATCCTAAGAAACTTCTTATCTCATTAGGGTTAGTAGGCGATTTCCATTCGCGCACTGCTTGCACTTTTTCAGGGTCCACTTTAATCCCTTCTGATGATACAATATGTCCTAAAAACGTGACTTCGCTGAGCCAAAACTCACACTTGCTGAATTTGGCATAAAGGCGCTCTGTCCTCAACGTTTCTAGAACAATTCTCAGATGTTCCTCATGGTCTTTATCGTTCTTCGAGTAGATCAGGATGTCATCTATGAATACCAAGACAAATTTGTCTAAATACGGATGGAACACTCGATTCATGAGGTCCATGAACACGGCTGGCGCATTAGTTAGCCCGAATGGCACAACTACAAATTCGTAGTGGCCATACCTAGTTCGAAATGCCGTCTTAGGTACGTCTTCTGGTCGAATCTTCAGCTGGTGATAACCAGACCGCAAATCAATCTTCGAGAACACGCTTGCTCCCTTGAGCTGGTCGAAGAGGTCATCTATCCTTGGTAAAGGATATTTGTTCTTCAGTGTCACTTTGTTCAGTTCCCTGTAGTCTATGCACATTCTCAATGTGCCATCCTTTTTCTTCACAAAAAGTACAGGTGCACCCCAAGGTGATACACTTGGCCTAATGAATCCAAGTTCCAAAAGTTCTTGCAGTTGTATTTTGAGTTCTTCCAACTCTTTAGGAGCCATCCGGTATGGTGCCTTCGAAATGGGAGCTGCCCGGGCTCCAAATCAATGGTAAACTCAATTGGTCTGTCCGGTGGTGGCCCTGGCAGAATCTCTGGAAATACATCTGAAAAGTCCCGTACAATTGCTACATCTTCTATACTCTTTTCAGTACCCAGTTCTCCGTGCAAGTATACGAGGTAAGCTGGGTATCCCTTCTTCATCATTTTCGTTGCTTGTAGGGCGGAGATGATCATCTTTCTTCTTCCCATACTAATTCCGTGGAAATGTGACGGCTCCCTTCCTGGGGGTCGAAACGATATCCGTCTTTCGTTACAAAGGATGGTGGCATAGTTCTCGGCTAGCCAGTCCATTCCTAGGATTATGTCCACATCTCCCATCGGTATAACATAGGAGTTGTTTACTACAATCTTGTGTGACCCTATGTTCAGTTCTAGGTTCAAGCACACATGATCTACTGTCGTCATTCCTCCTATAGGTGATGATATACTCAACTCCTGGTCAGCTCTTTCCATTTTAAGTTTTAATGTATCAACACATGTACTTGAAATGAAAGTATGCGATGCGCCCGTATCAAATAGAAGTACAACAGGAGTATCGAGTAGCATGCCCATACCTGCCAGGTTTCCCTGGTTGTTCTCGGGCTGCTTCTGCCTCATAGCATAGGCTCTAGCATGACGAGGTTTTTCATGTTGTTTCTGTTGTCGCTGCTGTTGTTGGCGGGCCTGTTGCTGATACTGTTGTTGAGGTTGTGGTTGGTACTGTAGCTGTTGGTGCTGCTGTGGCTGCTGATACTGTGGTTGCTGCCTTGGGTATGGTTGGGGCAAAGCTTGAATTGCTCGAAGATGCGGAGCCTGGATAGGTGGGTTTGGCCTTGAACTCGTTCCATGTTGCTTATTCGGGCACCGGTTTGCATAGTGCCCTTTCTGGTTACAGATATAGCAACTATCACTGCCGGCCTTACAGATTCCCACATGATTTTTGTTACATTTGGGGCAATGTGGGGCCCTCTGTTGGTTATTTCCCATCTGTTTCGGTGCACTCTGACCTCCATAGCCCTGTGACTGGAAGACCCGTCCCTGCCATGGCCTCTTCTCGCTTTGGTTCGGGTTACTGTTGTCCCATCTCCTCTTCCCTTTGAAATTCTGGTTATGATTTTGATCATGTAGAGGTGCTGGAGCAGGTACAGTTGCAAGTCTTTCTCCTGGCATGGCTGCCTCAATGTCTAACGCTCGGCTGAGCGACTCAGTGTAAGACAATCCTCCATGGCTTGCCAAGGCCATCCTAATCTCGTGCCTCAGACCAGCACAAAACTTTTCAGCCATCTTCTCATCTGTGTCCACTTGTTCCGGCGCATATCTAGACATATCGCAGAACATCCTGTCATATTGAGTTACCGACATCTTCCCTTGCTTTAGATTGTAAAATTCAGCTTCCTTCTTCTTGCGGTAGCTCTTGGGTATATACTTGTCATATATACCAGCTTTGAATTGTTCCCAGGTCAGATTTTCTAACTGCTCTGCTGTCATCGTTTTCATCCGTGCTTCCCACCAGAAATCAGCTGACCCAGTCAACTGAAAGGACATACAAGTCAGACGTTCTTGGTCGGTGCAACGCAGGAAGTTGAAAATGCGTTCAATAGTGCGAACCCAAGTTTCAGCTTCTGCCGGGTCTCCTGTCCCGTTGAAGGTAGGTGGGTTCTGTCGCAAGAATAATTCTTCAATCCGTCGTTCTGGCTGAACAGGTGGTTGAACTATTTCGGGTTCTGGTTCTGGCCCTGTTTCTGGGCCTCTTCTTTCATTTCGGGGAATCCTGCCCCCTCCTCTTGGTCGTCCTCGTTTTGGCGGCATTCTATTGGGTTAAACACAAGTTGTCAGCGCATTAAAAAAAAACAATAAGGCCATACTATCACTTCTATAGTTACTCTTTAACTCATCGAGTTCTGCTCTTGTTAAAACTTAAACGAACATATAAATAAAACATAGCGGAACGACTTGCTGCGAAAAACCAATAAGATTACCATATATAACATAGGGAAAATTGCCTCAATGAGGACTTTACATCATCATAAAATCTAGATTCAAAGATCTATCTAAGTACCACACATGATGAACTGGCTACCTAGTGAGCCATTACAAAAACTACTCAGTCACGGAACGTCCCAAGGTTTCGCGTCTCCGTCCTAATACTAGTCAAAAGTCTATGCCGACACATGGCATACAAAAGCATCAAAACAATCTATGTTTCTGGAATATTTAAATATCATCCTATTAGATATATATATAAACCGGTCTAAGAAGATCGGGTACAAGATCCCTGGGTCGGGGCATGGCTGTCTTCCTCTGGATCCTCTTCCGGATCTTCCTCTGGATCCTCTTCCGGATCTTCCTCTGGGTCCTCATCTGTTTCTCCGCCAGATGGGTGCGACTCACCCCTTCCTTCACCTGTTGCCTGGCCAATGATGGCTGAGCGAATCATCTTCAAGGTGACTCGAAGAGTTGGGCGGTCGTCCATGGCCGGGGCTTTTCCCTTTTTGAGGAAATCCATGGTATCGGCTAAGACTCTGTCAACGTCGGCCATAGCGGCTGCTATCTCTGCCTTGCTCAACTGCCTCGATGACAATGGTGGCTCACATACTAATGGCACTGAACCCGTGCCAGGTGGAAAATCTCTGTAGGCTTGAGGTCTAGAGGGGCCTGCCTCAGCGTCGTGCCTCCTGGGTTGCCTTAAGATAGGGGCTGCTGGTGGAGTCGGCTCCGGAAGTGGGTCCAATAGTTCGTCGGGCGAAGGTACTACTCCGACTCGAGCAAGGTCTCCCGGACGTATATACGGCCCTCGAGGAGCATTTCCCCAACGAGTGAATTGTGCCTGGATCTCAGCAGTAAATCCAGAGAAGTCATAATACAAGTCATAGGACCTGCCAGAACGAGTGATGTAGTGAGCGGAAATCATCCTCGCCCATCCCTGCCATTCTGATGGCAGCAATTCTATTAGCCGCTCCATCCCGTCATAGTCCGATATCCCATGGTCTCTTGCAGCGACCCAGTGTCGATGGAAGCCGGCCAAGAATTGGCCTAAGTCATCACCGTGGCATCGGCGATAAGTAAAATATGAGTTCCTGATAGCATCCGGACTAGCATCTCGACGCAACGGCCGTCGTCTGGTAAAGCGCATCCTCGCCATCTATACATGAAGGTCGCATAATCAAACTCACGAATATCAAAATAGGTGGCAAAAACAGTAAGGTTCAAACATATCTACAACAGTAAGGTAATAATTCTACTTGAGGTCTCGAAATTCAAACCACGGTATTATAATCATAATAGCCTAACACTAGACTCGAATATAATTCGTGAAGTCTTAAATATGCTGCAACTAGTACTAACTAGGTTTTTGAAAAGGGATAACTCCGCTATGTTGCAGTTTCCAAACTATGTAGGGTATTCTTATTACTATGAAAAGTGTTCCTACTATACTCTGATTAAGGCAATAGTTGATTCGGTATCCGCCTCGCGTGAATAATCCGAACGAAGATCTATGCCCGTGTCACTATCTCGTGTGTGACACTTTTCTTTACTCCCCATTGTATTTTGTTTGTTGATTTCTCGTCTGGTTCACTAACTTTGTAACTTACTCATTGCCTCAATTTACAGAGAAAAGCAAAAATGTTCTTGCTAAATTCCTTCTATTGTTGTGTTCATAACAGTGATCATGCATCCTTAACGCATCTAAGTTCATTGAGTAACATCTCCATAAAAAGGCATAAGTAAAATCAACATTTACATCAAGGCGAAATATAAACTTCAACATTCGAAACTTTCTGTTGCATTCCTTTCTGTTGAGCATAGCGATGTGATGAAGTGCTGAGCTTTTGCCGACTGACTCTTTCATACTAGTGATCATACTAGAAAAATTTATTAACTCTAGGGTTCAGAGCAAATAAACTGCTCTGATACCACTCTGTCACGACCGGTCCTAATTAAGGATAATTAAGCCGGGGAAACCGTGACTAATGGAGGGAGATTAGAAGCGGGGTAGAAAGGGGAATAATCAACAAGAAGGGATCACATTTCATCATTTAACAAAAGGAATATTTATAATATAACAGAAGTTTAGTCATATAGACTCAAATAACTAGTAAGTTCAGATATCACTGACTTAGCCAAATAAACATTAAACTTCTGAGTACGCAGCGGAATATGATTCTGATTACATGTATGAAGACATGTAACCCTAGAGTTCATTAATACATAATAAGACAAAAGAATCCCGCTCGTCACTTCATCACCATCTGCAGCTGCTCAACCTGCACATTTAGAAATATATGCAGGGCTTGAGTACAAAAGTACTCAGTGGGCACGTATGCCTAAGTATAAAATACATGCTTCAAAACCGTAAATTGTCATGCCATCATAAACAGTACAGCAAGGGAGTTTTTCGCTAAAAGGCCCAAGCTTACTAAATTCATTTGTGATTCTTAAAGTTCGACTGCAGTCTAAGTTCTGTAATCTATCATATCTGGAACTGTGTGCCGGAGAGGTGGCCACCTCTCACGGTCACTTGACCGGCCAACCCGCTAGATGACTCACGGTCACTGGTGTACACTAGCCCTGGCAGGATAGCTATCAACTGCTCAAGACCCGAATTCGATTACATGATAAAAGTCACATCAGATAGATATCATACTGAAATTTAAATATTTTATGGCAAGACAATATTTGAAATAACTTCAATTAATTTAATCATGAAATAACTTGCTTGAACGTAATATTTAAACTCATTTGATATATATGAAAGTAATGCCCACCTGTTAGAAACTTTTTGTGGTACAGTAGCTCCTTGACTGATTATTAATCTCGTGCTTGACCTTTATTACGAGAATATAAATAAGATATTGCTCGAGTAAAATCCTCAAATAATGAGAATACAGAATTAATTATGCATGATCTTTATGCATGATTTATTACTCCGAGATGATATTAGAGAATTACTACTATTAATCCTCACTATCGGATCAAATAAATACCAACTAGGTTTCATCTTGCGTGGTTGAGTAATTAACTAAAATAATCCGTTCGCTTCAGGTGTTCTAATCCGGCAATTAAATAAACCCCATTCCTCGTAGTCAATAGAAAATAAATAATACTTCAACTTATTCGCTTTATAACCTCATAATTAATCGGGCTTAATAAATAGGAACAAGTAATGTTATAAGATTAAATAATTAAAAGGCTCAACATAAGGCAGCCTAATAATTAATTAAACAAATATGGCTTGATTTAAATAAATCGTGGCATTCCAATAATTAAGTTGAAAAGTTTAGTTGGAGTAATTCATGGACTCAAGTAATTAAAAAAAAAAAATTTAGGCCCAGTTGAATAAATAACCTAGGCCTAAAGAAAATAATTAGGAGGCCCAATCGGAATAAAATAACAAAGCCCAATGAATTAATTAAATTAGGCCCAATGAATTAATTAAATTAGGCCCAATGAATTAAACTAAAGCCCAAGCAAAATAATTGAATTAGGCCCAATTATAATAAATACAACAAGGCCCAAAAATAAATAATTATGAAGCCCAAAGAAAATAAAATAAAGGCCCAAATTTTCGGCCCAACTCAAGCCCACTGTAATTTAAAATAAAATCGGCCCACTGAAACGAAGCCCAAATAAGGAGTCCAACATAATTAAATAAACTCCGGCCCAATGTAATGGCCCAATTATTAAAATAAATAAAGTCCAACTCAATTAAATGAAGCCCATACAAATCAAAACAACAATTAAATCAAAGCCCATATAAATAAAATCGGAGGCCCAATCAGTAATTAAAATCGGCCATTTAAATAAAATCAGAAGCCCAATATTAATAAATAAGCCAGCCCAACTCAAGCCCACTAAAAATAAATCAACAAGGCCCAAAGAATTAAATAAATAAGCCCAATTAAAATAAATAAGCCCAACTTTAATTACAATAGGAAAAACCCAAAATTTTCTTCCCCCAACATCTCGGTTCTCTCTCCCTATTTCCTCAAAATCAATTCTCGCCTTTCTCTCTCTGATCTCTCTCAAAATCGGCTGACACTCCCTTCCTCAAAATCGGCGCTCGATCGGCCCTCCCTCTTCGGCCACTTAGCTGCCGCCTGCTCCGGTCGGCGTCATCTGCCGACACGCCTGGAAGCTATGTCGCTGGACGTCGCCGCTGCTGAGGTAACGCCGCCGCCCCCCCCCAAGCCGATCTCTCTCTCTCGTTCAAGCTCTGGTCGGTTGGGCCGGCCGTTCAGTCGTCATCTGCTCCGGTCAGATTTGACCGGTGACGCGTTAAACCCCAGCATCCCACCGCGAAGAGCGGCGCCCGAGCCCTAGCTCCCTCTCATCCAGCGGCTGCGCCGCCGCCTCCGGCGTCCTCGCAGCAGATCCGCCTCCTCCCTCGGATCTCCTCTGGCCGTGGCCGAGCAGCAGTTAATCGGTCCACCATCTCTCCCTCCGCCGACCAGCTTCTCGTCCAGCCGCCATCCACCCACTGCTATCTCTGGATCGACAGCAGTAGGAGCACCAGGCCACCGTCGTCGTTGATTCCCCGAGCCCCGACGCCGCTGCTGCTGGAACCTTCGGCTTCGCCGTCGTCTTCCTTGAGCTCGACTAAACAGGGTAGTCGACCCTATTCCTTAAGCTAAGTTTTTGTTCTATCCCCTGCTATTGTATTTCGATTCATGTTGCTACATGATGGGAGCTCTTATGGCTTTGGTTGTACAGTGGTAATATCTCAATGTATGAATCATACTACTTTCGTGAAATGCCATAAATCATGAGTTCGCATATGTGGTTTGTTATGAGCTCTATAGATATGAATACAACAGGAAAGTAACTAATGCTATTTCATATAGAGTATGTAACTTTGCTAAGTTTATCAAGCTTATTGCCATCTATCATTTGAATCTGATCATGTTTGATGGTATGAATGCAAACTGGATTGAATAACTGAGGTCGCATAAATACCTTGAGTATCTAGTTGTTGGTTGGCTGTTGTGGTATTGATGATTGAGATGAGGAATAACTGAAATATGATCAAGGTGTTATTGCTTTAAAAATGCAGGTGGAGGTTATGGCAGGAGGTGGAAACGTTCAAGCCGAAGCTTACATTGAGGATTTGGCGGAAGTTGGGCAGCTCTTTCTCTCCTGTTAATGAAGTCTCAAATGAACTGAAGCTTGCTCAAGTATGGCAGCAGGGAAGTCGACGCTGCTGTGAGTGGATTAAATGGGAGGATTCTGAAATAAATGATATAAATCATACTTGTTTCTTTCAATAAATGCAGGTTGCAATGGAAGAAGATGATGGATAAATGCCAAGGTTTACCTTAGAGCTTTGGTAGGAACATGGGGGCTGTTCTTCGATTCTCTTTTCGGTGAAATGAGTTGAGAGTAAGGAACTGCATTTGTTGGCTGGCTGATACTAGAGAAAATGATGTTGCACACTTGAGTGATGAGTGGTGGGAAAAATGATGAGTGATGGGGGAAAGTGGTTGGGAAAGAGTGAATGGTTGGGGTGAAAAATGAGTGGTCAAAGATTGATGGAAATAAAAAGAAAAAAAAATAGAGAAGAATTAATGATGTATTTTCTATGTCTCGGTGATTCCGTAACTGAAATAAAATACGGGCTTCGATTCTGCTTGATACTGTATTTACATAAATCTCGATTTCGACATGTGATATCTCGCTAAAATCGATAAGTTATAAAATGAATAAAAATTAAATCCGTAGATTTAATTCGTTCGTTGTCCTAATATATAAATTAAATCCGCAGATTTAATTAACTCACGAGTCTGAAATAATCCACAACTTGAGTAAGAATAAAATCTAATTCCATCTCGCTTAAATAAATAACGTGACTTTGCTAAGTCAGTTATAACTCTGAAATAATATCATTAACTGCTTTAATAATATAAATTCAGGATCATAAGCTGAATTCATATCAGAATAATATCCGTTTTCATTCACTGATGAACATAAATAAACACTCATTACTGGATTTAATATTTATAAAAGAGCGGGTCACTACAACATGCTTCAAAACTGTAAATTGTCATGCCATCATAAACAGTACAGCAAGGGAGTTTTTCGCTAAAAAGGCCCAAGCTTACTAAGTTCATTTGTGATTCTTAAAGTTCGTCTGCAGACTAAGTTCTCTTGTAATCTATCATATCTGGAACTGTGTGCCGGAGAGGTGGCCACCTCTCACGGTCACTTGACCGGCCAACCCGCTAGATGACTCACGGTCACTGGTATACACTAGCCCTGGCAGGATAGCTATCAACTGCTCAGGACCCGAATTCGATTGCATCATTGGCAAAGCCAAAGCAGATAGATATCATACTAAAATTTAAACATTTTATGGCAAGACAATACTTGAAATAACTTTAACTCAAATATTTTGTAACGAAATAACTTGCTCAAATGTAACATTAAACTCATTTGATAGATATATAAAACTGAAATTAACAGTTAAATCATCTCATGCATTCATTCGTATAAGAGGCCTACGACACGCAGGGGATCTCTATATACGTATAGTAAAAGTAATGCCCACCTGATAGCAAAGCTTTGCTACAGATTAGTAACTCCTTGACGAGCTCTTATTCTTGCGCTCGACCTTTAATCCGAGAAAATAACGTAAGACTTTAAATCGAGGGAAAATTCTCAATTAAATGAGAATGCGTAATTTAACTATGCATGAATCTCGTATGCATGAACTATTATTCTGAAATAATAATTGGGGAAGTCATGCTATTAATCCAGAGTGTCGGACTTACTACATAAACCATCTAAGTTTCGTCTCATGAGGTCAAGTAATTAACCGCGGTAATCCGTTCTCATCAGGGTGTTCTAAATTTCAACTAAAATAAACCCCGCTCCTCATAGTCGATAGGAAATAAATAAATAAATAAATACTTAGGCTTATTCGCTGTATAACCTCATAAAACTCAACCGGGCTTAATAAAGAGGAACAAGTAATACTATAAGTTTAAATAATTAAAAGGCTCAACATAAGGCAGCCTAATAATTAATTAAGTAGAAGTGAGCTTGAATAATGAATATGAGATGCTCAATTGAAATAATTTATTGGCTCAAGTAATTAAATAAATCTTGGCCCAACGAATAAATAATTGATTAGTTGGGCTCAAATAAATAAATAAATCAAGGCCCAGCTCAGATAATACAACAGCCCAATTAAAATAAACTGCAGTTGGGCTTTAATCTAAATAAGCTCGGCCCAAAGAAATAATGTAATAGAGGCCCATCTGAATAAATAACAGAAGGCCCAACTGAATAAAAGATATTCTGGGCTCAGATCAATAAAAGTGGCCCAAATGAAATAAAACAACAGCCCATATAAAATAAGGTGCAGTTGGGCTTTAATGAAAGAATCGGCCCAACTAAATAAAATAACAAAGGCCCAAATGAATTACTCTCTCTCTCTTTCACTCCCAGATCAGTCGAGCCCCTTATTCTCTCAAATCAGTCGAAACTCTCTCTCTCTCTCATATCAGTCGAGCTCTTTCTCTCCCTCTCTCTCATCAGTCGCGGTCTCCGCCGCCGCCGTATCTTGCTCCTCGCGAGCTCCGCCGCGAACTGCTCCGGCGAGGACGACGGCCAGCCGAGCTTCCTCCCTTCGTCTCGTTTCTTCCTCCATTCAATTGTCAGCCCTAACTCACAAATTGAAGGTCGCCGTCGCCGCTGCAACTGGGTGTCCGGCGAACGGCCGTCGTCTGCGTCTCTGAGGCCGCCGCCTTCGCTCGTCCTCCCTCCTTTCTCGAAGGGAAAGAAAAGCCCCAATTCTCCCTTGAAGTTTCAAATGGGTTTTCTCCCCCAAAATCCGATCGGCCTTCCCTCTCAACTCCGGTTGGCTTCTCCTTCCCCGGCCGTTCAGCTTCCGCCAGCTCCGTCCGGCGTCAGCTGTCTCCGTGTCTAACCCCGGCGTCGCCCCTTCTCGGTTCAGCCACGTTGTTGCTGGTCCAGAATCGGCGAGGGTCGTCGTGAGGTCAGGAGTCGTCTGCCTTTCACCGCTCGACGCCGACGATGCTTCTGTCCCCGCGAGTTACCGCCCACTGGACGTATCTCGGTCTGAACGAACAGGGCAGCAGCCCCTCATTTCTAAAAGCTAAGTCCCCATCTACTCTATTGTAAAGCTTGATTTTCCTTGTTGTGCTTAGTATGTTGAGTTGCTCGAGTTCTACACACTAATTCTTACATAAAATAAATGTAACTGGTGTTCTGCATTATGAAATGTAACTACGCTGCTAAGTCCATTATGCTTATATAGGTCTTCTATCATTTGAATTTGATCATGTTTGATGGTATGAATGCAAACTGAATTGAATAACTGAGGTCGCATAAATACCTTGAGTATCTAGCTTGTTGGTTGGCTGTTGTGGTATTGATGATTGAGATGGGGAATAACTGAAATACAAGGAAGGTGTTATTGCTTTAAAATGCAGGTGGAGGTTATGGCAGGAAGTGGAAACGTTCAAGCCGAAGCTTACCTTGAGGATTTGGCGGAAGTTGGGCAGCTCTGTCCCTCACGTTAATGAAGTCTCAATGAACTCTCTAGCAAATAACACTTCTGCTAGGTGGTGTTTTAGTTGTGTTTTTTCTGCAGGTGGCAGCAAATGTTGACAAAAGGGAATGTTGCTGCAAGCAGCAAAAATGGAAAGAGTTGCTGCCAAACTTGAAAAATTGTAGAACCCTTGACTAACAGATTGGTGAAGTGGGGCGGCTGGCAGCTGCTAAGGAATAGGGGTAGGGTGTAGGGAGAAGGGGATTGGTAGAGTTGGGCGGCTGTGGCAGAGCTGTTGCTGCTTTACACACGCACGCCTCCTCTCTCTTTTGTTTCTTCTCCTATTTCCTCCCTATTTCCTTTCTTTCTCCTATTTCTTTTCTTCTTTCTTTTACTCATTCACCTTTGATGATGCAGCCGGGGTGTAATAGGAGTATAGGAAAGAATTTTTTTATAACTGTAATATGTAACGTGTGATGGTGTATCTGCTTGATATTAATATCGATAGACTGTAAAAATAATTCTAAATTAAATATGTAGATTTAAATTCGTTTGCTCATCTAATATCTAAATTAAATCCGAAGATTTAATTCTCCTCACAAGCGGGAATAAATTCACGACTTAAACAAGTACAAAAATAATAACAACTAATAATATAAATAATATTTCTATTAAATAACATGACTTTGCTAAGTCAGTTATGAACTTGGAATAAAAATTATTGATTGCTCAATAATCCTTATCGCGGTTTCTCACGCGAAATAAAATAATAACTCTGCTTTAAGTTTTATATAACTCAAAATCATAAGTCGAAAACAAACATAGATCAACATTGGGTTTCATCACTGAAAGATGCAATAATTAATTATCGCATTACTAATCTTAAATATAATTAAGAGAGCGGGTTACTACACATATGTCAATTTTTCTATTATTCGTCTGATCATAACATCATAGATTGCGAAAATATGCCATGAAAGGCAAAACATTCAACATTTCATCATAGCATGCTCTTTACATAAACATATTCATAAAACATCTTAGAACAATAACATCTTTAACACGTTGAACTACAGTTACCTTCTTTCCTTGATTGAGCACGATGCAATGGAGTGTTGAGCGGTGCCGTATAAACCCATGTAAGTCTAAAGAATCAAACTAGACTCGACTCTTTTAGAATAAGGTTTCTAGGGCCAGAGCGAACGAACCGCTCTGATACCACTCTGTCACAGCCCGCAACCCTTAATGACAAATTTAGCCGGGATTATGACTTGGGATAAGAATTAATGAGTGGGAACGGATATGGACTATTACTTAACATTAAAGTATATGGAAATGTCACTCATAGATAAAATGCTAGGATCATATATGATCATTTGGATACTTATAAAACATACACATAAAGGAGAACTATTAAGGTGGGTTACCCAATAACACGTGTCACAACTTCATAACATAGAGTTATTCTAATCAAAGTGGTTTGCAGCGGAAAACGTGTGAGATATACATATGAAGATGTATACTCAAGGTTACATTTCTTGAAATGTCAAAGGAACACCCGCTCAACATCATTCCATTCCATCAGCTGCTCAACCTGCACATTTAGAAATACATGCAGGGCTGAGTATAAAAATACTCAGTGGGCACATATGCCTACTATGAAATATAACATGCTTCGTAAAGATTTAATTGTCATGCCATCATAAACAGTACAGCAAGGGGTTTTTCGCTAAAAAGGCCCAAGCTTACTAAATTCAGTTGTGATTCTTAAAGTTCGACTGCAGTCTAAGTTCTCTTGTAATCTATCATATCTGGAACTGTGTGCCGGAGAGGTGGCCACCTCTCACGGTCACTTGACCGGCCAACCCGCTAGATGACTCACGGTCACTGGTGTACACTAGCCCTGGCAGGATAGCTATCAACTGCTCAGGACCCGAATTCGATTGCATCATTGGCAAAGCCAAAGCAGATAGATATCATACTAAAATTTAAACATTTTATGGCAAGACAATACTTGAAATAACTTTAACTCAAAGATTTTGTCATGAAATAACTTGCTCAAAGGTAGCATTAAACTCGTTTGATAGATATATAAAACTGAAATTAACAGTTAAATCATCTCACGCATTCATTCGTATAAGAGGCCTACGACACGCAGGGGATCTCTATATACGTATAGTAAAAGTAATGCCCACCTGATTGCAGTGTTTTGCTACTTAAGACAATGATTCTCTTTCCTTAGCGCGATAGGTTACTCAGACGCTTTTGTTTATTTGAACCTTTGATAACACGAAAACATGTGTTCGAGTGAATAATAGAAAAGATAACAACAAATGCAGTGAATCACTATTCACTCATTTCTCTAACTACCCATATTTCCTTAAACGACTATATCTAACTCATATACAATCGTTCTTCCTTTATCAAAATATTTCATGTACCTTTGAGGATGTAGGAAATTCCATTTTATATTATTCATTTATTTATCTATTATAAATAAAGAATAATTCTATAAACATAAAACGTTTTCCTTTTCCCCATTTAATAATGCCAATCACCAATATATATATATACACATCAATAGCTCATTTATAATCTAAAAGTGATTTTTTTATCAACAATAAAACTTTAAAATCCTTAATAGGAATTATTTTGAATCATTTCCATCTCAACAAAACTGTATAGATTCAACTTCAACTAATAAACTGTTTTTACTCCGAACTCGTATGGAGTTGAATTTCATATCAATAGAAACCTCTTTGAGTCTAGTTTAATTGAAAAAAAAGTATGTTGAAAAACTCCAAGTAGTTTAAGAGATATAGCGATTTTCCCATCGCCTACCAGATTCGGCAGTTTCTGCCAACTGAAAGTCCAGATTTTGGAAAAAATAGCAAACGTTACCGGAATAACCTCAAATTTTATATGCAGATATCTAACACATATATCTTCATACAATAAAAATTTGAGAGCTAAATATCAACATATGGTTACTGAAATAATTAACCTAATCATCTGCCTCACGACAGTTTCAGCAGATACTGGAAGTAGACTTCTCAAATTTTAAAAGGGTAGTAAACGAAGTTCAAATGACATGAAACTTTGTACAAATATTCACCACACTCCCATCTATACCCCAGAAATTTCCCATAATATAATAGAAACGGGAATGCATCGAAATAAGGGCGTCAACTTACCCTTGTCCAAGTGAGCACTAATGGAAGTTGTTCGTCGGGGGTTTTCCGGTCGTCGTTCCGCGATGGTGTTTAGCCGCGAAGGTCTACGACTTAGTTTTCCTCGTGCGAGGTAGATCAGGCTACACAACGGTGGTTTCTCGATCCTTTTTCGTCGTAAGGATAGTGAGAAACGAAGGCCGTAAGTTGGCCGGTGGCTAAGTCGGGAATTCGACGTTGGCCTCCGAAGGATATTGTGGCCTTTGGTCGGGAAAATATAGAGAAGGTTTCGGCCTTTCGATTGTTGGGTTTGGTAGCCTAAAGATGGAGGAACGAGTACACGTTCTCAGTTCAGAGCCTAGTGGCCGGTCGACGAAGAAATGGCCCGGCGAAGGGAGCTCACTTGAGCTCTTGCAAGTAAGAAATTTTAAAAATTCTCCTAAACTCTCTCTTGCCTCACACCTCTTGCTGCACTTCTTCCTTCTGCAGAACTCTCCTCAATTTATAGAGGAGTTTCTGCAGACAACAGAATCAAAATGGTGGAAATTTTTGGTACCGTGAGTTGCAACTTTTGAAGATTTGATTGTTGAAATTTGCATCCTTTGACAATTGTGATCTTGCCGTGAAATTTCTTTCTCGGTGCTGAAGCTTTTGAAAATTGAAGATGAATAGTTGTAGGAGAGAGTTGGTGATAAACTGAACTTTTTGCAGAAGAGTTTAAGATGGAAGAAAATGTAGTAAAATGGAGCAATTACACATGCATGAAGATAATGCAACTTTAAAAAAAAAATTGTTGCAGTAATGAGGTGTTGGAGGGAAAGGTGGAATAGTGTAGAGAATAGTGTAGGAAATAGTGTAGGAATTGATGTGTTGGATGAAAAATCGAGACATACGTGTAGTGCCGTGATCTAGTTTCTCCTAGTTCCTGTAATAATTCTCCAATTCTCGTTTAATAAATACTCGTCGTATTTATATAAATTAAATCCTCAATCTTGAGATTTAATACGTGAAAGTCGTAATTAATTCGCGACTTAGTACTAAACATGTAAAGCGTGAAATAATAAAATTATTATTAACATAAACTCGAGTTATAATTCTAGCAATTCGATTTAAATAACACGATTTATGAAATCGGTTATAAATCTAAAATTTCTAATACTATTGATTAAATCAATCAACTGGTAATGCAAGGTCTCAAACGTGTAGCTAAACCAATAATTTAATTATTGGTTTGATTCATGATTGAATATTAAATCGCAGCTCTGTATCTCTTATACAGACTTTTGCTGAAATAATATTATCTGAATAAAATAGTCACAATAAATAATTAAAAGAATTTTATAACTAATGCACATGTTTAATCTAATATATATTTAAAAGAGCGGGGCATTACACTTTATTTATTTATGACTTTTCATTTTTTTTTTTGTAGATTTATCGTGGTGAGAGGAATTATGAATTTAATTAAATAGGTCTGAATGAATTATTGAAAAAAGAGAAATTAATTTATTTTAAATTTATTACTCCCCCGATCTCATAAGAATAGTGTGTACTTTTTTTCATTTTGAAACGTCCCAAAAGAATATGCATTGCTATTTTTGGATACTACTCCACGATAAACTCT
Organism: Salvia miltiorrhiza; assembly: GCF_028751815.1. Lineage (NCBI taxonomy): Eukaryota > Viridiplantae > Streptophyta > Magnoliopsida > Lamiales > Lamiaceae > Salvia > Salvia miltiorrhiza. The sequence continues at coordinate 378,380 of NW_026651474.1, read as the reverse complement.
TTTATTTTATCATTATTTTATCAACCTATTTAAAACTTTATAACACATGGCCCACCACAAATCCCTTACTCTTTTTTTTATCTCGTTATTATAACACTACAATAAAAGTGGGCCTCTTCTTCCACTCATAACACATTCACCTAACATTTATTAAAACTTGTGCCACCAACAATCATGCAAACTATTATGGGATGAAGTATTTTTAAAATTCTAACCTTCTTACTAGGGGTATTTATAAGGTAAAACACATTTTCATTTTTAATATTGTGACTGTTTTGCCTTCATTGATCTAGATATATTTGATAAAAATAGATTTACTCTAAATATATAGACTCATTATTTTGTACTTGATTGTAGATTAAATTCGGGCAGGTTGTATAAAATTTCAAGAAACATTTTTTTTTTCACGGGCAAGGTAAATCTTACAGCTAAGGAATGATGTTATAATTTCATACAACTTCATAAAGATGAATATATATATTTTTAAAATAAATAAGATGTAAAAAATGGTGATCCTTAATTTAAATGATAAATTTATACTTCATTATATTATATATAAAAAAATAAAGTGTTAATGGATAAAAATGCCCATATTTATAACTTCTAATTAAAAATGCTCACTTTTATAAAAAAAAACTTGATCCAATGTCCAAATTAAAGTGAAGAGTTGAAATTGCACTTGGATGTTGTTATGTAAGAAAATCTAAATTTGATTTTAGAATGATCAATTATATAATTAACCTTAATAATGTACATTGTTGTTACTAAAAGAGTTTTATCATGAATATTAAATTAGAAGTTAATTTATATATATATATATATATATTGATTAATTATATTTATTTAATGATATAAATTCTGAATCACAACAATTATTTTTAGTATTTTTAAATATTGGAAAATAAATCTATTAGGATTCATTTTTCATGTAATAATTTTTTCGAGAATAACATACTTTTCTACAAATAAATATGCTCTTGGCGTTAGGGTTTTAGACGGGGGAAAAGAGAGATTATACTAGACCGTTGAAGGTGAAGCAGATATATATATAAATTATTAACCAAGTGTGTCCATAATTTGTGACAAACAATCTATGGAATGATGCAAAACTAGTGGCAAATCTGGTGAGCATATTTTTGGCTGCATACACCTCATATGTCTATCTCCTTATCTTTTGGACCATTTCATCTCCAAACTTTTCATTGCTGATTCACCTATTTTTTGAAATGTCTTTCTCAAATACAACTATTATTAATTCAAGATTCTTATTAATTTCTTACCCCAAGCTTTTGCTTCTCGTTATGATGATTGGACCCATATTTTGGTGGTTGGGAATTTTACTATTGCGCCACAAGTCTCCGACGTCATTGTCTTTACTTTAACTCTCTCTCTCTCAAATAAGAGATTCAGTTTATTAATCTCTTTTGTGATTTGCTGGATATTATATGTAATTTACGGAATATTATTACCTAAGAGCGAAGTCTATTCAAAAGTTTATGTAATTTACGGGATATTACATAAAAGATTTAGTTAAAGACCTACTACTGACTTTTCAGCTTCGTCCCTTATCTTAAGAATTTACATTGATTTTTCCATTATCTTAAGAATTTCACTACTCATTTTGTCCCCTAAACTAAATATATACAGAAAATCTTTTGGCATGCATGAATTTAATAAAAAGTTGTTAAATGTATTAATAGTGGAGAAATTGTCTTAGTTTGAGGGTATTATTATGTTGATTATAGATTAAAAAATGTAAATTATAAGAGAATTTATTTAAATTATTTGTAACATATATATTGCCCAAAAATAAAAGGTACATATATTTAGGGAACATAATAATAATAATAAAAATACATAATTTAAAGGGAAGAAAAAAAGTAATCGTGTGTGTTTTGTTAGATAAATAGGTCTCTTTTTTGTGTATCAGTATCTTGTATTTATGCAACTATATGTAGCTCAAGACAAATAAATTAATGCAATTCTTTATTGAGTGAAGGAGTCCATAATGTTGTTTTTAAATTCAAGAGGAAGTGGCTTATGTGAGAGAAGAAAAGTTTACGATGGAAAAAGTAGGAAAAACCTATTTGTGTAACATTCATTGAGTGACATGGGTAGCAAATGATAAGGATTCTAAGATGTCAAAGAGGTGCATGATTTTGATTCAGATTCCTGCACCGTTAGTATTAAATTATTAATTATCCAATAAGAAGGGCCCTTAGCTCGAAGTCATACTTCATGGTATTTCATCACTGGGGTGTAATCGAACCAAGCCGAACCGAATAGTGGTGTGCTCAAATTTAGTTTGTTTAGTATCGAATCGTATCCCGAACTTTACTTACTGAATACTTTGAAGCTCACGAGCCTATACGAACTTTCTAAATTTATATTTATATTCAAAATATTGATTATTTTATTTTAAAAATAAATTATTTTATTCAAAATAATAAATATATTAATTATTTTTCTTATAACAAACAAAATTAATTAAAGATTTAATACAATTATTACTAATTTTAGTGAATAAATATAAGTTGTATCTACTAATAATTTATATTTTTCAAGTTCAATCACTTGACGAACATGTTCGCAAGCTAACGAGTCGAATACTACTAAGCTCAAGTTTGATTTGTTTATTTATTGAGCTTCTCTAAACGAACTTGAACGAGCTTTTTCGAGCCGAGCTCCAAATAGTTCGCGAGCGGCTTGATTTGTTTACAGCCCTAATCATCACTATATAAAGACCTACTCCCTCCACTTTAAAAAATATGGGATAATTTTTATAAGAGTCAACTTGTGAGATAGCTATATTGAGTAATAAAATTCAATATTTGGCCACTCATCTAAAAAATACAAATTTTAACTATTTTTACGTTCTAAGACTATTTTGCCCTTAATTAGACGGACTGGGATATATCCAAAAGTAAAAAGTGAATATTTTTGTTAGGCGTACCAACATGACAAATATTGTGGATATCTTTGTGGAACAGATAGAATATATATATAGGGGAGAGTTCAATAGAGACCACTCCCTTAGATAAAGAATAAAGACCAAATCATGTGCGCTGATCTTGCTTAATCTAACGGTGCCGATCTTGCTTAATCTAACGGTGATATTTAATTATAATTTTATTTCATTTATTTTATATAATAAAGGTTAGGTTTGTCATTTTGTATTGTCTCCTTTCTCTCTCTTCAATTACGTCAACACCCTCATTCCTCACTTATTCTTCTCCTCCTATTTTCTTCTCCTAACTCACGCTCTCTCTTTCTCCCTTAAGCAGCCGCCGCTGCTGTTCTTCTCTGGCGAAGCCGCCGGCAGCAGCCGGCGCCTCTCATCTCTCGGTCTCTCCTACTGGAAATCACTCTCCTCTTCATTTGCACAGCAGTCTAGCAGCCACTGTCGCCGCCGCTCTTTCCTTTTTCAGATCGGGCGCCGCCCTCCTTCTCCTGCTGCTGCTCCTCGCCTCCATCTCCTCCTCCGTTTCATCTGCCGTCCCCTCCGAGACCGCCGTCGTCCCCTCCATTCCCCCTTCCCTCGCCTCCCTTCCCCATCTCTGAACCGTAATCCTTTGCGTCAACAATTCGTTCTCTGTCGACGTCGGCGTCGCAGGCGGATGGGTTCTCGAGGCTGTGCTGCCCCGGCGTCGCCAGGGAAAGGCCGACAAAGACGGCGATGGCTGAATCTGCATATCGACAACGTGGGTTTAATCAAACCTAGTGTTCGTAGAAAATACTAATGAACATATTAATGTTCGTCGATATGTTCGTAGAAAAATGAATGAAAATACTAATGTTCGTCGATATGTTCGTAGGAAAACAAATGAACATACTAATGTTCACCTATTATGTTCATCGATAGATTAGTTCGGGATCCCAGAATTTGCTGAATTTTAGTGGACATCTTTGCCCTTTTCGGATTAAACAAATAAAATTAACCAATATTTAATTACATGAAAAATCAAATCAAGAAATTATATGAACCATTGATTGGAGTGAGATGAATGGCCTTGATTTGGTCTTTATTCTCTATCCAGGGGAGTGGTTGTCATAGAATGCAACCACATATATATATATATATATATATATATATATATATATATAGGGAGAGGTTCAGGAAAGAACCATAAATAAAAGAAGACCGGAGAACCATTTTCAGCCATTCGATCATCAAGATCTACGGTGGATGCATCATCTTGTTGGATGAATGCAGATCCTGGGTTCGAATCCTGAAGGGAGCATTTTTATTTTATTTTTTTGAGTGCATTAATTTTAACAGCGGATGCATTAATTTTTACAGTGAATGCATTAGATTTGATGGTTCTCCCGTTCTCACAAGTAATGTAGTTCTCTCTAGAACCACACCATATATATATATATATATATATATATATATATATATATATATATATATATAGGGTCAAGTTAAATAGAGAATTATTATATATTTCATTTTGAACAAGTCTATACATGTTACGAACAGATCAACATAACAAACGAATAGACGTATTTAGTAAAAAAATAGAAAAACTCGCCACCAGCAGGATTCGAACCCGGGGCAAATTGCTGTTCATGCGGTACATTGATTTGTTCGTAAAAATTGTAGATCTGTTCGTTTTTGTTTCACGAATTCTCTATTCTCTAAATATTTAGCATTCTCTGTTTAACCTTTCTCTCTCTATTCTCTAAATATTTAGTGGATGCATTAGATTTGATGGTTCCCCCGTTCTCACAAATAATGTAGTTCTCTCTAGAACCACACCATATATATATTGGGGCGCACTCCAGTGAGACCCCCTATTTTGTGAGACATTGAGTACAATGAATAAGACGTATATACTGATGAACAAGGGCCACAAGGCAGTATATACAAATGAATAACAAAATGTAAAAAATTGATAATGAATAAGACATAAACTGATGAACAAGACAGTATGTATCATTGAACAATGCAGTATATACTGATGATTAACGAAATTTAAAATATTTTGCTCTCTCCAGGATTCGAACCCTGAGAAAAAAAATTATCCCTCTAGATACAATATCAGCCATAGGATTGATGAAATAAACGTACGAGATCGTGTCTCATGTCTCACTAAAAATAAGGGGTCTCATTGGAGTGCTCCCTATATATATCTATATCTATATATATATATATATATATATATATAGGGGCGCGCTCCAGTGAGACCCTCTATTTTTCGTGAAACACTAGGACAATGAATAAGACATATAATACTAATAAACAAAACTTATACTTAACGAACAAGATGTATATACTGGTGAAAAACAAAATTTAAAAAATTGTTAATGAATAAGACATATATACTGATGAACAAGGTAGTATATGCTGATGAACAATGCAGTATATACTAATGAATAATAAAATTTAAAATATTTTACTCCCTCCAGGATTCGAACCCTGCAAAAAAAATTCTCCCTCCAGATACAATATCAGCCATAGGATTGATAAAATAAACGCACCAGATCGTACCCTAAATCTTACTAAAATTAGGAGGTCTCATTGGAGCGGCCCCCTATATATATATATATATATAAGTGATATGCTAGTCACCATTTGTGAGCATGTTCGCTGAGCATCATTACATTTTGTTCAAATTAATATTACTTTTTGTTTTATATATTTAGTTTGATCTTAGTAATTCGTAAATCTTTAGACATTATTAATTTTATAAAATAATTTAAAAGTTAAAGCTGAATATGTTCTTTTTATTCATTTATTTGAAGTTAAAAAGAAAAAGAACAAATTCAATTTTAACTTTTATGTAATTTATAAAATAAATTATATTAATAATTTCTGAGATATAATCAAAAAAAAAAATATAAAACAAAAAAGATTAATGCTAATATGAATTAAACATGAGCGATCTCACGAAAGGTGCTAACGTACTAAAGTATACCACTACTAAAGATTATTCGTTATTCTCCATTCTCTAAATATATAGCATTCTCCATGGATATCTTAAACATGGGGGGTCTGATAAGTCTAATTACAAGGCTCGACTTATCATCGACAATAAATGGGTAACTCAATATTTATTCTTTAGTGGAATAAATTAATTATGATCTGGGGTGATCATAAGAAGTAATTCATTAGAGGTCCATCTTTATTCCTTGTATTTTATCCCTGGACTGGTTCAAAGTCTCTTGAGCCCAGTAGGAGAAAAATAGTCCAACTCATAAGTCAGGCCGAAATCCTGTATTTATAATAGAGTTAAGTATCAAATAAGCCCCTAACATAAATGCCCTTATCACATATAGATCCCTATAGTCGAGGTTGGTCCAACTAAAACCCCCAAACTACTTAATTTCTTACAATCAGGCCCTCTGCCCCAACGACGACTTAACGCCATCTGTTCTTAATTTTTTTTATATAATCGCCTGCTACTGCCTTGAGCAGGAGATCAGGAAGTAGCTTTAGAACGGTGTGGTGGTTCTGGCGGTCGGCGTATAAGGAACTGACTGCTGAAAGGGGGACTGTGGCGGCGAAGGAAGGGGGTCTGGAGAGAAGTGTCCGGCGTCTGAAAATCAAAGTCGTGCCTTACGCGGCCGTCTTAATCGCGCAGGGGCCGGCGGTGTGGAATGCAGCGGTCGTCTTCTCCAGGCACCAATGCGGTGGTGCGATCTGTCAAGCGAATAGGTTGTGAGGAGTGGCGACCGACGATAGAGCGGCACGTTCTGGAGGCTGGGGAAGACGGTGCATCTGTGGATGTGGTTGTGCGAACGGAGGTGGCGGCGGTGCTGCTTGGCGCTCGGTGATTCTGGCACTCTGTGCGGTGCAGAGGACAGTTGGGCCTGAGTGGTAGTGGTGAAGTGCGGCGGTGGAGTTGGGGGACGGCGGCTAGTGAGTGGTGGTAAGGTGTGAGACGCAGCAGATTTGAATTAGGTGTGAGACGCAGTAGATTTAACGGCGTTAAGTCGCCGTTAGGGCAGAGGGCCTGATTGCAAGAAATTAAGTAGTTTGGGGGTTTAGTTGAACCAACTTTGACTCTAGGGATCTATACGTGATAAGGGCCTCTATGTTAGGAGCTTATTTGGTACTTAACCCTTTATAATAAAGACCAACTCTTAGACCATAAATCACATAATTTCATTAAAAAAAAGGTTTTTATCTTGAAAATCTTCGATGCTCATCATCCATCCAACATCGGAGATTGAGCGGGATATAAATAAGATCAGAGCTAGTATTGTCATAACTTTGTTTTATAGAACTACGATTGAAGATAAAAAGGGCGACCATGGACAACTCTTTCAAAAACAAAGAAATCGTATTTTTGTGCAGAATGAGAAATGAGATCGTTTGAGGGGTCGAACAAAGCGTCGAAGTTTGCTGGCTTGTTTGGCAAGTCATGAAATTTTTCATGCGAATTCTTCTAATATTCATCTAAACACCTATATGCAAGCAGATTTAAATAATTAGAAACATGCTACGATTATATTCGATGTATGGTGAATTATGATTGATGAGGAGTAATATATGCGGAACAGATGAATGAACTCGGACAGAGCAATCAATGAGATCAGAGGAATGGACCTCGTCAGAGGAATCGGACCTCGTCAGAGGAATCGGATTTCGCTAGATAAATCACCAAAGACAGAGGAATGGTCCATCGCGCGAGATAGTCAGAGCAGAGGAATCGCCCGTCTATTGGCAAAATTACTACTATACCCTCGACCATGCGGGGTGCATGACCACAAAGGCGAAATTACTATTTTACCCCTCAATTGTACTCTATAAATACCCCATGCATTCTTGTTATGTACGACTACGTGCTCTTCACTAATACAACAACAAACTTATTCTCTCTTGGCAATTCAACTCTTTCCCTCAACTTTTACGCTTAAACACTAGGTAAAATTCGTAAGCTAACTATAATTCACCGATTAAATCACCATCCGTTCATTCACGATTCACCAATGATAATCCAAGAAAAGATTATCGGGCAAAGAACCGTGATTAAATTTATAATTCCCAGAGGAGTGGAATACACCAAGTGCAACTTTTCATTGCTTTTTTTAGTTAGAGTATACTGAATAGGTTTAGCTAATAATGAGTTAGTTGATGTTTTGAAGTCTATCAGCTAGCTAAGTAAAATGATAGAGTTCCAGAAAAGCCTGTTCAAATTAAGTTATCAATTATCAACCTTACTGACAGCTTGTTGGTTGATCAGTTGGAGTGATGACTGATTAATGTGGAATGTGGTGGTTATGATACATAACTCGCTTTGTGAAAATCTCTTTGCTATTTAATTCGCTTAGTAGGTATTCGATTTAAGTAAGACTTACAAAACAGATTGACTAAACGTGATAAGCAGAATGCAGAATAATTATATGCTTGATTATGATCATAGTAAGTAGAGAAGAAATTAAAGCACACAGATATTTCACATGGTTTAGAGTTATCTGCTTTTAAGTCCACGACCCGATCCAATCAGGTGATTCCACTTCACTTAATGATTCTTTATTTTATAGTTGCAAGTCAACTGATCAGCTAGTGTTGTTAAGTTGATCCACAGGTTACGCAATTATAATCGTTAAAGCATTTTACACGGTTGTGTCTGTCTTCACTTTCAGTTTTCAGACTACTCACTTGTAGCTTACTAGTTGAATTCCTTCTAACTCTAACACCTAGCTTCTACAAAGGATGTGAGGTTTCGGTGGCGATTTTCAACTAACTGAACACACTGTTACAATGAAAAATAAAATGAGTATTTTCAATGTGTTCAAGATCTAGGCTTAAGATATTACAATGAGAAATGTCTAGCTAAGAACTAAGTTATTATTAAAATGTGGTTATATATATAAAAAATGAAAAAACCTAAAAGAACCCTTGAAAGCACAAAAGGAGAAAACTAAGGGCCGAGTCTCATTAAAACCTGTTTATAGAAAACCTCATGGGAAAAACTGTAAACATAAAAAAGAGTACTCGTCTAAAAAATGACAAGCAAAAGACCAAAGCTGGAAGAGCGGAAAGGATTGTTTTGAAAACTCTGGCCTAACCATCATCCTCAAACAATCCCGACTCAAACCAACCGGAAATCAGACAAACAGCAAAAACAAGCCAGCCCACGTCTCACATACGCATCATTAAGCAGCAGCCGAAGACCCGAAGAAAGAAGCCAACTAACGTCCAAACCCAGCGAACCAGCTGAACATAGGGACAAAGACCATCTCAATTCACGAACCCAGCAGATGGCCGTCAAACATCTCCACGCCGACTGCGAACACTGCCGCGGAGCTGCCAACAGGACCCGACTCCCCCAACCCCAAACCCGAGCGTACCCTGAATTTGTAAAAAAGAATGAAGAACGCCCCATACCACCACCACTCCTCAACAAACCATGAAACAAGCACTGGTAGCAGCAAACCCAAACGCCCACCAGGTGTTTGCCAAAAAACTTTAAAGAATCCAGTCCTTCAAAAAGCCTAAACCCGACGAAAGTAACTGTGTGTGTAAATATCCGAAGTAACAACATGCTGGAGCTCATCGATAGCATAAGACCACCAACCCTCCTGACGAGCAGGGTTAGCCATGACATCAGCCGCCGTGTTACCCTCCCAATAAATATGTGTGACCCGAAAAGCTTCAAAGTGTTGCAGACGGAGTAAAGTGTGACGTCAAGAAGTAATGAAACACCAAGGAACATCCATAGAACGTGTTGCTAAAATATGAACAATAGAAGCAGAATCCGACTCAATCCGCAACCTCGTCCAGCCGCGAGAGTAGGCAATGGCGATGGCCGTGACAACTGCCAATAACTCCGCCTCAAACGCATATTCGGAACCCCCTTTGATGTGAAAATATCCCAAAACCGCAGCGTCCGGATCTCTAAAAACTCCCCCAGCCGCAATGAAGCCAGGAGCGCCAGAGGCCGAACCATCCGCATTAGCCTTCATCCAACCCACCTCCGGAGGCCACCAATACACCAAAATATAATCAGGGGGAGGTGCGACACGGGCAGCAACTCCTATGTGTCTAAGTGTCATATAATCACTCCACGAGTTAGACATGAAACCCGGATTGTGAGCCATTGCATCAATTTCCTTGAAAGAGATTTTCACAAAATAAATAACACTTCTATTATCAAAGGATAAATAGTCAAAAATCGCCGCATTCCACCCCTGCCAAATCCGCCACAAAGTGGTGATGATTCCAAATTTCCACCAACATAGCAGAAGCGAACTAAAAGATAAGTTCCATGCCTGAACCAAAAAGTCATGAACGTCCACGCAATCGTGTAGAAACTCCTTTCTGAACCATTTTCCTCAAAGTCATTTTCTTTATAAAAAAATTATAAAAATAATATAATCAACATATCAACAATAAATTAAGTCTAATAAAGTTATTTTATACAAAAAAAAAATATCGTCGACACCCGACATCCGAGGGTTTTGATTTTGATGAAAGGTTACGCCTTGTCAAACACCGGCATCGGAGAACAAAAATCTTGTAGTTAAAAATCATATATGTTTCAACCAAATGAGGGCATAGAGCCACATCTCAAAGGGCCTCGCGTTCTCGATTTGCATTCAACGTGTGTCGGCACGTGCCCAACGCGACGCTCATGAGTATTGATGATATGTTTCCCTTTGATAATCACTTACATCAAATTAAAAATCATATATGTTTCCGTTTGTTAATCACTTACATTGAATTAAAAATAATATATGTTTCAACCAAATGGGGGCATAAAGCCACATCTCGAAGGGCCTCACGTTCTCGATTTGCACTCGACGTGTGTCGGCACGCGCCGAGCCCGACGTTCGCGAGTATTGCCCAGGAAAGTCAACCAAATAGGCCTCACACGCTCACAACTCCAAAAAATATGACCAATTGACTCATCATCCTTGTGGCAGATAGGACAAAAGTTTGGAGCAATAAGACCACGACGAATCACATTGTCCAAAGTGGATAAACGAGCATGTAAAAGCCATCATCAAATAAGAGAACGACGAATAGGAATGCTTGCGTCCCAAATCCAAGTACCCCATCAAACCTTAGGAAAAGAATGAGAGGCGTCAGCATAGGCCAAAGCCGACGTAACATTGTATCTGAGAGACTTTTTCCAGTATCAAGTATCCGCACCCGAGTTAATAGGCAAAATAAGCATATCACAAACAATATTAGGGTACTGTTCCACAAAACTGACCGAGAAATGCCACTTCCCTTCAAAGAAATAATCAAACATGAGTATTGATTCACAAGTATGAACTTGAAATATGAACTTGAAATATTACGCTTTAGAACGAGTTTATCTTCAGAATATTTATTGTTATCTTGAGAGATAGCTTTGATAGCTTCAGAAATCAAATGTGCAACAACTCTTGTGCATTTGATTATGATCTTTCGTGATATATACAACCAGGGTCATGAATAAAGCCGTTGGAGAGAGCCTTCTTCAATTTCCGGTCCGTTGGTAATTGAAATCTCCCCGTTGGACTGTGTTTGAGTAGTCTCTGTCGAGTCTTGTAACTTAGTGGATTGAACTCTGCAACTTTAGATTTGTTCCGCAGTCTGTTAGGTACGAGAGATCTTTGGTGGGATCCACTTCAGTGGACTTGAAGTCAACTGGAATGCTTAAACAACTGCTTCTTGGTTCTCAGCTAGATCTGTACGTCCCCTGGATCTTTATTTTTGCTCAATCTTCTTCCTCAGCTGGATCTTTTCATTATTGGTTCTCCTCTTAAGCTGGGACTACACATTAGCTAGGACGTCCTCTTTAGCTGGGACTTCTTCTTCTATTGGGACTTTCGCTTTAGTACAAACTTCATCTTCAGTTGGGATGATCTCTTTAGCAGAGACTTCAGGCTTCTTTGAATCTCCATGGATTTCTCTAAGTCTTCTTTCCTCGTAAGAGATCTTTGACTTAGATTTCAGCATACTGCGCTTCAGTTAGGAGCTTATGATTTGAATCTATTGCATGCATCATATTTGTTGAGCATGTTTCCCCTTACTTGATAATTTGATGCTTAGTTGTGAGGATTTGTGTTTGATGGTTATTTGAACATATATTGATTTATCGTCGAGAACTTGTCACTTCCTTGTTGTTTGAGTGAATTTTCAGGAATATTGAAGCTTATTTTGGCAAAATTATCTGCATGGAAGTTGAATTTCATCTTGATACGAGTTCGTGAGTGCAAACAGATTGAAAATCGGACCTTCGACAAGGGAGAACGGGCCAAAACAAAATCGCTGCACAAAGCTGTCAGCACCCGCGGCTGCGATCCCGACCGCAGGAATTTTGGCGTCGGATGCGGGCTGGTCACGCGGCTGCGCCTGGGGCCACGTGATGATGGTTTTCTAACTTTATTTTATTCAATTAGTGAAGACTTGCTGATAACACTCATGTTTCCATGGTTTTTAGTGTTCATATGATGTCAATTTTATAGGAAATTGAGTGTTGGATAGTTGTTTTGTGCTTATATTGCTTTATATTGTGAAATATGTTCCTTGGTCGTAATTTGAAGGAATTTACAGGAATATTGAGTTTGAATTCTTGCTATAAAAATTAACACCGTTCAATTTTTGACCCGTTTTTTATATTCTGAATTTCTAGATTTGGCTTTCTGAATGACGAAATTGACTTTGTGAAATCCTCAAATGTTAAAGATGAAATTCGCCTTTTGAATTTGTGAAATTTTTAGACAAATTTTTATTGTTCACTTTAATATTTTAGTTTTGGGTTAATTTCCTCTAACCAAAAACAACGTCGTCGTATCTCAACGACGAATTATCCACGTCAAGATTCAGGCATTCCAAATCAGCTTTAATTTGAGAAAAATGAAAAACGAGTAAAAAATTGAATAAGTTTAAAGTTCATGTATTTATAACTATGTTTTAAAGTTCATGTTAAATACCAAAAATGAGTAAAGTTCATGTATTTATAACTAGAATTTAAAATTTATGTTAAATATCAAAAAGTGAGAAAAGTTCATGTATTTATATACCAATTACCCATAATTTTATTGTAGTAATTCTAAAGCTTTTCAGATGATGTGTGGTGGATTCGGTCAAATTTCTTTCGAAAGAAGTGGGAATATTTGATTGCATGTGATCATGTAGCATTACCATTCCATCATTTTAAAAAGCAATATTGCTGGTCGAAAAGATTTAGTACGATTACGAATTGATTCTACTAAAATGGTGTGATCGTGAAATAAAGATCGTCTAGCTAGAAATTTATTCCAAACAAGTGGTGAACTATATTTTGGCATAAATGTCTTTAAAAATTAACAAAAGTCTTCCATTTATAGTATTACTTTTAATTTTTATACTTTTTTCTTGTTCGTCCTCTGCTCGATTAATGCAAGTTTTTGCTAAAATCTTAATTACATTTATAACGAACCAGCAAGTCACATATTGGGCAAATCATCTTTTGATTAGAGACTATACAAGAGTGAAATTTGAACTCATGATTTTTTATATCTTTGAAGTTAATTGGATATTTTTGTATGCTTCTCTATTCATGGAGGAATCAAATAGAAGTGCAAGTTGTCGGACATTATGAATCTAATAAAAGTCGAAACATATGCCCTGCTGAAAGAATCATAATCCCACCAAAAAAAAAGTAGGTTAAGAATATCCGGTGCATTTTATTTTCACAAGTAGGGGCTTCATATTCGAGGGATCCAATCCCACTAGCTGGTTACAATTCTTCGAATTAATATCCACTTGCACATGATGATGATGATATATTGTAAAAAAGACAAGAAAACGACTTTTCATGAATTCAGACAACCTACCTTATCCTTACTACTACTTTCTTAGAAATTATTCAAATTTTTTAAACCATTTTATAGTGTAATCACATATTTCCAATTGCAGACTTTAACTCATTTCACTCGGTGAGACAATAAAAATGCACATTAGTTTAAACACATAAATTATAGGGACTAATTTAAGGATGTCGATCGGTTCGCGTTCGGCTACCCGTACTTGAATTTTTGGTTATCCGAACCCGAATAGACCATATTCCACTGATCGTTCCCGAACCATTTTAGGTATTCGGTTATCCAATAACTGATTCGGTTATTTGGGTATCCAAATACCCATTTAAAAAATTAAAATTCAGCACTTACACTCACATTTACAGATTTACAGACTTACATTTATAGACTTACAAACTTAAAATGAGAAATAAATTTAAAATCAAGAGCTGATTCAGGAAGAGGACTTACCGGGCGGTGGACGGATGGTAGACAGACGGCGAAGTGGCCCGGTGGCGTGGCGGAGCGGAGCGGCCTGACTAGAGTATTTGTTTCGGAATTTGGAGACAGGGACGTCGCGCTCGCGCAGGATGTTCGCATCGCGCGGGAGAGCGGCGGTAGATGGAGGGCGGCTCACGGAGGTGGCGGACGGCATCGGACGATCGAAAAAGGGAGATGGATTTGGGAAGAGGGAATGGGTCGGATGGTCTGGAGAGGCGGGAGTGGGACTAGGGTTCTAACTTCCTCCCTAATTTTTAATTTCTATAATATAATTTTAGTTTTCAATAATAATTAAAATATATAAAATATATTAAAATATTTCCGGCTATTCGGTTAACCTGATAATCGATACCCAAATTATTTTTAAAAGTGATAATCGAAACTGACCCAATAACCAAAAATTTCGATTATTGGATACCCAAACCCAGAAATTTCGATTCGATTAATGGATTAACCAAAATCCGATAACCAATTAGACAACCCTAGGACTATCAATAATTTGAATGGGCGATATATGGTATGACATTATAAAGCGATTGACACAACTGCGCTCGTGCCACATAGAAAATGAAAAATAAAAAAGTTGTCTCTATAGCTCCTTCGTCTTCCATAATCCCCTTGGTACTGGCTAACATCTCATGTCTAATTTTGTTTTGAAACATTTACCTACTTTCTATTGAAATCTAAAAGGGCTACTTACAGGGGCGGATTCAGACAGCTCGATCGCCTGGGCATTTATTATTATTATTATTATTATTATTATTATTATTATTATTATTATTATTATTATTATTATTATTATTATTATGTTGTTGTTGTTGTTGTTGTTGTTGTTGTTGTTGTTGTTGTTGTTGTTGTTGTAGTATTTTATATTTTCTCCATTTTTTATACGCAAAAATATAATTTAGACTGTTTAAATTTGTTTGTGAACACAAAAGTATATGTTTGCTTTTTTTTTTTTGGAAAATTCTAGCTCCGACCCTTTCTTTCTATGAGACTGTTTGATTTTTCCGACTTTATCCCTTTCTATGAGACTATATGATTTTTCCAACTTTATCGCCGACGATCACTTCTTGCTTCAATCTCTTTCGATACATGCATTTTCCTTGCAAATTAAATGCGAGTTTAATTGTTCGTTGTCTTTAGTCTAACCGTGAATATTTGAGGTTATTTATATAGGGTTAGGTTCAATGAAAAATGCCTAAATGTAAGAAAGAAGAGAGAAGTAATCTCATTCGTTGATCTTATCTAATCTAACGGACATGATTTGTTCACGCCATGTTCAATGGATTTTTTCGTTGAACATTCGTGAACATATACAATATTTTTGGGGGTTCTGGGTTTCGACCCCCCATATGTTCAACGAAAAAATCCGTTGAACATGGCGTGAACAAATCATGTCCGTTAGATTAGATAAGATCAACGGGTGAGATTACTTCTCTCTTCTTTCTTACATTTAGGCCTTCTTCATTGAACCTTCGCCTATTTATATATATATATATATATATATATATATATATATATATATATATAGGGTAAGTATCTACAGAGAAGGCCCTTAGATTAGAGAATAAAGAAGAAATCTTAACCCCTCAAATAGTGGTGATGGACGGTTAGATTTGTAGGTTTTTTTATTTTTAAAATTCTGAATATTCAACTTTTATTACTTTAAAATTCGAAGAAGGGTAAAATTGTATTTGTTAGTTATTCAGTAACTTACCATTCCTACATTTACTCCCGTAATTATAGCTTGTTACTCATGAACCCACCACCCATTCATTCATCCCTTGACGCAACCATCTCTCTCTCACCTGCCATTTTTCCTTTTTTTCTTCTCCGGCGAAAATCGATGGCGCTCCACGTCTCCCACTCTCACAAGCCCCGCACTTTCTCCTCCCATTGCTATCGGTGCTCCAGCATCCTCCGCTCACTTCAACCGCACGGCCGCCCTGCCAGGATCCTCAACACCTACGACTGCCCCGTTCGTGGCTAAATAGGCCACTTCTCTCTGCAGCGTTCCCAACGTCGTCTCTGTCGTCCCCAACGTGGTTCGCCGGGTTCACATTACTCGAACCCCCAATTTTCTAGGTCTCACCGATTTGTTCGATTTGTGGCTGAATTTCGATTGGACTCCGATATCTAGCCGAAGACGAAGAATTTTTGGACAATTTTCTCGTGGGCTTGGGAAGGCGTGCAAATCCAGTGTTCTGATTTGCTTATTTTGAAGTTCACTCAATTTTTTTTAATGAATTGCTTCTTAAGTATGATGTGGTGGAAGGGAATGTGTTGTCGTGTGTGCGTGATTTGCAAATCCAAGATTCTGGATTTGATGAGGCGTCGTGTGTGCGTGTTTTTCAACTAGTGACTGTTATTTTTGCAAATTCTTGGATGAGAAACTGGTATTGTTGTGTACATTTGTGATAGTGGAGTGAGATTACCAAATTGACTATATTGTACTCCATATCTATACTGTATTCGTTGTATTAGTTAATTTATTCAGTTTCGTATTTTATTTATTCGATTAATAACAAAGTGGTATTCGATGAATTTTCAATATTATTCACTATAATTTTAGTGAATTATGCAGTTAATTTATGTGTTATTCAATATATATTGTAGTTTATTTATTAAATTTACATATTTATTCAGTATAATTTATATATTTGCAAAAATTATTTATTTATTCAGTATAAAGTTTATAACACGTCACTCTAAATTTACAATATTAGAATACAATATAACTATGTTTTATCGTACAAAGAAAGTTATTCAACAAATTAGATATTCGATTACTTTTGTTCACTTATTTATAATATGTTCATTCATGGGCAGCACGCCGAGTTGTGGCTTTTTGACTCTTGAGTCCGGCCTTCACGCTTCACGCCTCCAGCCCTCCGGCGACCGGTGCTCTTCCCACCGGCCATCGGCGCCGGTGTTTTCCTCTCCAGCGCAGCTACTGCACCTGCACAAGACCGCTGCTGCGCAGTCCTCTGGAACGAACCAGCGTCACCTGCACAGCGCCGCCGAGAGCACGCCGCGTCCCCACCGCTCCTTTCCGCAGCTCGCGCCGGCCATCACCAACTCCGTCGATCGCTCCTCTCCCGTCGCCGCTCCAGTCCCGTCGCCTCTCCAGATCCATCCCCGCTTTCCTTTGGCGATTTGGCGATCTGAGACAGACCGTTGACGTCGATTGAGGCCGGCTAAAGACGGTGAGCTCTGGACCGGCTGTCAGCGTCTGGAGCTGCCGTTTGACGTCGCCGAGGCAACGCCACCGCCGGATCTGCTCATGCTTCGCCTGAGGTCGACGGATCTGACCTCCGGCAGCCCACTTCTCGACTGCCACTGCTGCCCGGAGTGAACGCCGGTGCTGCTGCTCTGTAGTTGGCGAGGGACGGCAGATCGGCTGCTCCCGTGCAGATAGTGCTCGACGATCATGTCCTCCGGCAATTTTCAGCAGTCCTCGATCGACAAGGGTAGTCTTAATCTGCCCCAAGTTTCGAACAACTTCATCAAAGCCTTTACTGACGTTGCTGGCCCAGTCTTACCAACCTCCAAGGATAACCCTTGTTTGCCGAGGGTTTCAGCGTAGAAGAATCAACAGCCGCTGCTTGGTTCTTCCTCTTCTACCGCGAAAGCTGTTGGAACGGTGTCCTCTTATGCTCATGTCACGGCCCCCCAAAGAGTCAGGAAGCCGGACTTACCGGCACATAAATTCCACGCGCTTCAACCCTTTGCTCAAGGAGGACATGGCGTGCTCAAAGTTCCTCGCGAAATCCAGAATTTTCAGGCATCAAAATTCCAACACGCGCTTATTGGTCGTTTCATGATGAATAAAGGTGAAACACCTAGGACAACTAGAGAACTCAAGGCGGAATTACAATCGTTGTGGGCGATTAAATCTCCTTGGTTTCTCATGCCGATGGGAAGAGGATTCTATACTTTAAAGTTCATCGACAAGGAAGATAAAGCTACCGCTAAACGACATGTGATCTGGGATCTTCCTGCCGGTTCGATACGTCTTCGTGATTGGGTTCGCTATTTTAACCCCTATAAAGAATCGTCATCCTTGGCTCAAGTTTGGGTGAGAGTCTATTACCTGCCGGTGGAGTTCTGGCATCCGGAGGTTCTTTCGGGCATAGGTCGATGGTTGGGACAACCTTTGAAGATTGATGGAACGTCTATTGATGATGAAGTAGCTCACTTTGCTCGTATTTTAGTGGAAATTGATCTCTCTCAACCTCTCCCGGAATTCATGACGATCGATGGAGGCGAGTATTTTTTTAACATTGAATTCAGTTATGAATATATTCCTTTATATTGCACTATATGTAAGATAACTGGACACTCGCCGGACAAGTGTCGGCGAGGAAAAACAGGGAAAAATGTTGAACCTGAGGCGAAGATCATTAGAGGCCCGGAATGGCAGGCTGTTGTGGAGGCCAAGAGTAAGCAGCCTCTCGATGGAGAGGTGGCATCTGACTCAGAGTCGGAAGATGGAGCTAAGGAAGTGAGTGTTTCTGCGCACAAGGAGTTTACAGGGCCGGATCTTTTGGAAAATTTGTGTAACAGGAGCTCGGGGTCTAACCACAATCAACTGGGGTCCCAGGATGGTAACAGATTCGCAATCCTCGAAAATTCCTCGATTCAAGAGGATTTGGTGACTAACAAGCAGGATACCATTCTTAAGAACACAGCGGGGGACATCGACATGAACACTGCTTCGTCAGAAAATTATAATAATCAAGGAATGAGATCTCAACAGCAAGAGAAGGGTTGGGAATTTGCTGCCACTAAACATATTTCTCTGGAGCTTAGCATCGAACAGTTGGGAGATGCTACTGATAAGAGGGAATCTCAGCAGCCTCTTTCGGTGGAAATTTTCCCAAAAGAGATGGGGGGCGTCAATTTAATGACGGCAGATGGATCTATTTTGCAGGTTGATGGGGAACAAAGGATATAACAGCAGTTGGGGGACGTATCGAAGAAGGTGTTAGCAGTTTCGCACAACGGTTCTCTTCAGGTGCAGCAAATGAACGAACCATGGGGTGAAGTTACGGAGAATGTTGCAGCAGGCTTGACTCAGGTTTCTCTTCAAGAGGAAAGACATGGGAGGGATCGCGACACCATTACTCAGCAGACTGCGCAGAGCACTCTTGCTCCTTTTTCGGCTGACCAAACAAGCAAGGAAAAGAAAATTCTCGCTTTAGAAAATGATATTAAAGTGGAGAGGTTAAAGAATGAGGTCTCAGGATCAAGCGTATCTAAACGTGGCAGAGGGCGTCCTCCCAAGAATGATCAGTATATGCGCAATCATAACAAGGCTCTTCATCTTCAGCAAGAAAGTATAAAAAATCGTCTCCGGAAGGCAGCTGATGATGGGCATCAACCAAGTGAGTATATTGTTGATTATCAAGAGTCGGAGAGTTTGCAGGCTATGGACAACGTAGCAAACAAACGGTGGGATAAGGAAGCGGTGCTGGGAACTTCTCAGCCCAGAATCAATCAATAATTCTTATGAATTTTTTGGTTTGGAATGTCCGAGGCTTTTCGGACGAGTCTAAATCTCTTCTTAAGGAGCATTGTCGTTCGTTTTTGCCTTTACTTGTTGGCATTATTGAGCCAAAGAAAAGCCTTCAAAAAGTTCGCCAGAGCTATTGGAGATCGATTAATTTGGTGCCTCATCATCAAAATTGTCGACAGCCTCGGAGACCGAACATCTGGTTGCTCACTAATCCGGATGTTCAGACCACGATTCTGCTCTCCTCGGATCAAGTCATTATTGCTGATTGTGTTTGGCAAACATACTTTTTTAGAGTTGCTATTGTGCATGGTGCGAATGACCACGTTTCTCGACGTGCCTTGTGGACGGATCTTCTTTCTTTTGTTGATGGGAACACGGTGTTTATTGGCGACTTCAACGCCGTTAAGGGGGCCCATGAGCGACGTAGTTTGGCGGCGCCTTTGAGAAGTTCTTGCAGCGAGTTTTGCGACTTCATCGAGGCTTCGGATATGATTGAATCTCCTTCTTCTGGCATTCGGTTTACATGGTCTGGTCGGATTTTACTTCCTCGGCATGTGGAGTCTAGATTGGACAGGGCATTTTTTTTCTCCTGGTTTTGCGAATTTGTGGGCTTCGATTAACATACATGCGCTCCCAAGGCTTACCTCTGATCACTCTCCCTTGATTTTCCAATGCAGCGATGAGATGAGTAAGGGGAGACGTTTCAAATTCTTGAATATGTGGACTTCTCACCCTAACTTTCTTGACCGAGTGGCGTCTTCTTGGGATGCTGCGACTGACGTTCGTTGTCCTATTTTTAAAATCATGTTCAAGCTCCGTCGTCTCAGAAATGACCTCAGGGCTTGGAATAAAGATGTTTTTGGGCAGGTGGATATGTAGATTAATTCGGAGCAAGTCTCGTTGCTCGACGTGCAGAACAGGATTTCTGACCAGGGTTACACGGACATTCTTTTTGAGGAGGAGGTCAGTCATCAAGCTCGGTTGTCTTCTTTCCTTACCAGGAAGAACAGTCTTTTGCAACAAAAAAGTCGCGCGCACTGGCTTTCTGACGGAGACCGTAATACTTCTTTTTTCCATCGTGCTATTCGATTTCGAAAGCAAAGCCACATGATTGAGCACTTGAAGATTGCCGATGTTGTCTCGTATGATAGGGGGAATATTCAGCAGCATATTATTGATTTCTTTTCATCTCTTTTTAAAGACGAAAGTCCCAGTAATGTGAATTGGGATATGCTGGAAGGTATTATTGATCAATTTGTCTCTGAGGATCAGAATGGGAAGCTCACGCATATACCTGATGATGAGGAGATTATGGCTGCGGTTTTTAGCTTGGATGCGAATAGCTGGCCAGGTCCGGATGGGTTTTCAGGGAAGTTTTTTCAGAGCTGTTGGACCATTATACGACTGGATATTCTTTCTGCGGTGCGTGCTTTCTTCCTTAATTCTTATCTGCCTGCAGGCTGCAATGCTAGCATCTTAATTTTGATCCCAAAAAAGGATGTGGTGGAGACGGTGGCTGATTTGAGACCTATCATTCTCTCAAATTTCTTCTTTAAAATTATTTCCAAAATCCTCGCTTCTAGATTGGGGGAAGTGGCGGCTGTTGGGGTGTCGCCAAACCAATTTGGGTTTATTGGAGGTCGTTCGATTCATGACTGCATCATGCTTGGCTCTGAAGGTTTTAGCTGCATGAATCGCACGGGCAAACGCTCGAATATGGCGTGCAAAGTGGATATTCGCAAAGCATTTGATACTATGCGCTGGGACTTTATTCTGAACGTGCTCAGGGTTAACGGTTTCCATGGAAAGTTCATTGAATGGATTTCCATTATCTTCAGTTCTGCCCGGATTTCCATTCTTTACAACGGGCAGTTGAGTGGCTACTTCGCTTGTTCCAGGGGAGTTAGGCAGGGTGATCCTCTCTCTCCTATTCTTTTTGGAATTGCTGAGGATGTTTTGAGTCACTTATTTCTCATTTGTGTGAATTCTCGTCACATTACTTCTATGGCTTTCAGCAGAAAGGCCTCTTTTCCTACTCATTTGCTTTATGCTGATGACATTTTGATTTTCTGTAAGGCGTCGATGAAAAACGCTCGCAAAATCAAAGAAATCTTGGATTTCTATGGTGATATTTCGGGACAAATTTGTAACCCTGCCAAGTCTCACGTTTTCTTCGGGAGGGGCGTTTCTTCCATGGTGAAGAATCGTGTGATTAGTGAGCTTGGCTTTGCGATGGGATCTTTGCCGGTTACCTATTTGGGAGTTCCGATTTTCTCTGGTCGCATGCGTGCTTCTTACTTGATTGGTATTTATGATAAGATTGTCAATAAGTTTTCAAGTTGGAAGGGGCTACACTTATCTATGGCTGGCAGAATTTGCTTGGTTCGTTCTGTGATTCAAAGTTCGGTAACGCACTCTATGATGATATATAGATGGCCTAAATCACTCATCTATAAACTGGATAGGAAGTGCAGCAACTTTATTTGGTCGGGACATGTGGACAAAAAGCCTTCGTGCCCGGTGAGCTGGTCTAGGGTTTGCGCTTCTCGGTCGGAGGGTGGCCTCGGGGTTAGGTCTTTCTCGGCTATGAATAGAATCTTCTTGATGAAGATGGCCTGGAAGCTTGTGCAAGGGCGAGACTTCGCCCCTTCGATCATGGCGACTCGCTACTTGTCGAATTTTGGCTATGCCAAGATGTTCTTGGCTTCTTCGCCATTCTGGACTGGCGTGAGGGAGCATGTCAACTCCTTGGTGATGAATTCTTATTCCTATATTGGCACTGGAGAACACATTTATTTCTGGCATGACGAATGGCTGGGTTACAAGTTGGCGGACAAGCTTCATATTCCGCCTTTTATGAGAGACTTTCTGCAGCAAGCTGTGAGTGATTACTTCTATGATGGTGTTTGGCATTTCACTCCGGATTTTATTATTCAGTTTCCTGATATTGTGGTGGATATTCTGTTGCTTCCAATTGGGGAGGAGAGTGACACTCGCTTCTGGAAACCTTCTGTTAGTGGAGAGGTTTCGGCCTCTCTTGCCTATGTTTCGCAGTCTCCGCATTTTCCCAAAGTTCTTTGGGGAACTTGGATTTGGGAGCGTTTTATTCCTGACAGAAGATCTCTTATCACATGGCGGATTCTGCATTTGAAGATGCCGACTCTGGATGGTCTAATCAAAAGGGGCATGCATGGCCCCAACAGATGTGTGATGTGTGGGTTAGCTGAGGAGTCTATTGACCACTTGTTCTGGAATTGCAATGTTATTCGGCAGACTTGGGGGGTTTTCTTTGATTGGTTTGCCAAGTCGCACATTCTGGACTGCTTGGATATTCATAGCATGTTGGCTGCTGCATGGAACACTGATTTCAGTCCGTTGGTTCGGTCCTACTGGAAAGCTGGGGTCATTAATTTTATTTGGAAAATTTGGGATTCCCGCAATCAAGTGACTTTTAATGACGCCAGTTTCCACCCAAATTTGATTCTTGGGTTCCTGAAAGTTGCGTTTAAGGAGATGGATTCAAATTTCCCTAAGCTTGGGCGTTCTCATAACTCTTGGCAGGATTATTTGACGTTTAGGCGAATTGGGGTTTCGATGCGCGCTGTTCCGCCCCCTTTGATGATTGAGGTTCACTGGTGGCCACCGGCAGGGCAGTGGATAAAAGTAAATACGAACGGTTCGGCGCTCGGGAAACCTGGAAGCATTGCCGCGGGCGGTGTATTCCGTGATAACTGGGGTGCGGTTCGCGGTTGTTTTCACTTTAAAGGGGGTTCGGGGTTCGCTTTTGAAGCGGAGCTTTTCGCAATCATTCATGCCGTTCGAATTGCGAATTCTCGTGGGTGGCACTGGCTTTGGATTGAAGCAGACTCGTCTTATGTTGTCCAGCTTCTGCATTCTCGTTCTCTGAAAGTTCCTTGGCATTTTCTACCGCTATGGAAACAGACTTTAAATTGGCTTTCAAATTTTCGACTTCAGATTTCGCATATTTTTAGAGAAGGAAATAGTGTGGCGGATATTATGGCTAATCATGCCCGGATCGAAGGGTGGTGGCCCTTTGCTATTGAGGATATTAAGATTGCGGTGTCTTTAGATATGGCTACTCATAGTCGCGTTCGTATGAAGAATTGATGACATGGGGCTGTTTAGGAATGGTCTCTTGGAGTGGTTGATGCTCGGTTGGGGTGTTTTCGATCTTCGTTTGGTTGGGTTTACTCAGCGACGGCGTCTAACCGGCTAAGGTCCAACTATTTTTTATTTTTATTGGATGATGGAGACAACGTCTCACTGGCCATCATCTTTTTTGCTTTGCGAGTTCTTGTTTCGATTGTGACTAGTTTGAGCCGGGATTGTTTTGGGACGATGGTTAGGCCGGAGTTTCAGATACTTTCCTTTCCGCTCTTCTGGTCGTGGTCTTTGTCTTTTGACGAAAACTCTTTTTCCTTTTCTGGTTTTTCCCACGGGGTTTTTCATGAAAAGGTTTTTTATGAGGCTCGGCCCTTAGTCTGCTTTTTTGTGCTTTCAAGGGTTCCTTTGTTCTTTTTTCTTTTTCCCACTTTTTATAAAATCGCATTTTAATAATAATATAATATGTTCATTCATAAAAATTTGTAATGTATTAATTTAATTTAACTTACTGTTCAGAACTTATTGTGTGATATTCATTACTGAATAATATTTATTCAGAACATATTCATGTTATTCAGAACTTATTCATAACTGATAGTTATTCAAAAGTTACACTAGATTATTCAGAACTTATTCATAACTGAAAGTAGTTATTCGAAAGGTACACTAGATTATTCAGAACTTATTCATGCTTGAAATCGAAGCGTTAACTTAATGAATACGTTTTGTTAATCTAATGAGTACGTGCTGAATATTGTTTACATTTAATTGAATATACTAATGATTATAATGAATAAATAAATAAAAAATGTAATGAATAAATTGAATTCTTTAGTGAATAAATAATACAAATATAATGAATAAATACAAAAATTCATTACATATCTAATTGTTTGTTTTTGAAATAATGTCGTAATTGCACATTATTTAATCTAAAAAAGAAAAAAAATTAATGAAATGTCATCCATAAAAAAATAAATATGTTTGTAATAGCTTGTTTTTGAACTAATGTTAAAAAATTTATGGTGAAAGAAAAAAAAAACCGTAAAAATTAACTAATTATGTGAAATAAAAAATAAATAAATGAAAGATGCAAAGAAAAATAAATTTCATGAAAAAACAAAACAAAATAAAAATGAAAATAATTGGAATAAAGAATAATACCTAATCAAACCATCATTGTCGAACAACTCAAAGCAGTGACTAAAATAGAATAAAAAAATGAGGAAAATACAAAGAGATAATAAAAATATATTTAGATTATAATATACGTTGACTAATTGACCATCATTTAGATTATTTCATGAATTTTAAATATTAATATGAGGGATACATAAAAATGAAAATAACACAACAACATATATATACAAAAACGCAACAAATCAAAGTAATAATAATAATAATAATAATAATAATAATAATAATAATAATAATAATAATAATAATAATAATAATAATAATAATAATAATAAAACAAGTTAGAATTCAAAAGTATAAGACTTGAAATGATAAAGCATATTTCCGAAAAGCGTGTACAATCATTTCCATAATTAATGTGATTAGATTTAGCATTAAAAATAGGAAAGTTAAATCAAATACACCTAATCTACCAAAAAAGAAGAGATTTTCGTTTGCATATTTATAGGAGGTTGAGATATACTAAAAATTGGAATTACATTTGTAACCTTTTTATTAAAATGAACGTCCAAATCAGCCTACATTAGGGCCGTCCGATCCATGAATTTAAATGGCTCAGATCACTTCTCTCTTCTCCATAATATTTAGCTTCTCTATTGATCCCTTCTATATATATATATATATATATATATATATATATATATATATAGATGTATTTGACCCAAGTTATAGTACCCAACATTTTTGAAATTGCTCTTTAAATTACTCTTCCGTCTATCAAAAGCATGACATTTTATATTTTTGATGAACACAAATTTTAAATAAAAAGGATGATGATTTTTACGTAGTGGAGAAAAGGTCACATCATTGTATAAAATGAGTAATTGACATAATTGACATTGAATTATGAGTAATTTTTTTTGTGTGTATGTATTGGCCTAACGGTAGGTGGTTAATATCCTCGAGTCCACCATAGTGCAATCTATTTATTTCTTTATTTACTTGTGTAATTTATAAAAAAAAAAAGTGCTTTTTGTTTTTTTAAATAAGAAGTATCTATAAAGATAAAAGATAAGAAAAAGATATAAGTTCGTGTTCTAAAAATTAAAGTGTTATACTTTTGGTGGAGAGAGTAACTTTATTTTGAATTTACAATTCATATTTACACAAAGAAATCAAAAAATACTTTTGCGAAAGAAATTCATATTTAGGTTTAATTTACATAATCACAATAAACGAGATAGGTGTTCTTTTTTTTTTTTTTTTAATTAATGATAAACGAGAGATGATTTAATTTCCATATTTTTATTTACATGGCTAGAATTTCCTATAACTAAAAGGTTTTGGCTACAATACGGTGTTGCCTCTTTAATTTTGCTACAAAATTATTTAGAATATAATGGTCATGATATTTTTTGCAAAGAAGCGTTTTAACTTATTTTAGCTCATCACATTGTCTCTTAGTTGATGTTTGTGACCCTTCCAATCACATATATATTCCACAATTGATAGAGAAATAAAAAAGAAGGAAATCAAAGATAACGAAAATATATTCCTCAAGCTGGTCTAGAATCAGCTTTTCTTGCGTATTTAAACTCGTGCCTTACAAAATCTCTCAACATCACACCACACCACACACATCTCTCTCTCTCTCTCTCTCCAAGTAATGGCATCAAGCTCAATGACATCCTCATCATGGAGTAGCAAGCAGAACAAGCAATTTGAGGCAGCCCTAGCTAAGTTCGACAGGGACACGCCCGACCGCTGGCACAACATCGCTCGAGCCGTCGGAGGCGGCAAATCGGCCGACGAAGTCCGCCGCCACTACGAGGCCTTAGAGAGGGACATTTCCAGCATTGAGAACGATCAAGTCCCCATCCCCAACTATAGGGCTGCCCGCAATGCCAGAACTTAGCTACGTACGTAATTATACACTCTTATCACATTCTCTCAACTTTCATCCAATTCGGATTTTGCATATCAATTGAAAAACTCTTCAAATATAAGGACTTTCAGCTGTTCTATTTGTTCACGTGGTTATCAATTTTCGACGAATTAGTGTCATTATGGTACATCATGCGTTTAAGCCACATAGACATTTTAGACATCTACCTCAGTACTAATTTGGGTGAAATTCACAGTCGTGTTAATAAATAGAATCGTTCAAAATTCATATATTTAGAGGCATAATTTTTAGTTCATGTGCAAAATTAAACTTCGGTCAAACCCCTTTTAACATAGTTTTTCATTTCTTAGTTGTTCCAATGATGAGATTGTCGCCACACTATAAGGAGAAAAACAGCATGACTTTTATACCATGAGTGATTAACAAAAACGTGGCGACAATATATGAAATTAATACGATGAGTTTGGCTCATGATCTAATGTTCATTGATTCTCTTCGTGTTTAACAGGATTGATCAAGAATTTCCAGCTACAGAAAGCGACCGCAGCAAACTGTGATTAGCAAACTGGTGGCGAATTGTAGAAAAATTAATGATGCAGATGCATAACTTACTTAATGTATATATATATATCTGTGATGGTGGTTAAATTGTATGATTATGCTGAATTAATTAAAATTGTCAGTTTTGAGGGAAAATATAGATTAGTAGTTCATGTTGTGGAGAATCAAAATCCAAGAGTACGTATTAAAAAAGTTGGAGGAGAAAAGCGGGAAACCAAATGTGATCATTAAAGCGATTTTATTCTCCGACATAACAGTAGTGGATGTACGAAAATATACATTTTATTACAATTAAAAATGACGAAAGCTCTACTCTAAAAAAAAAAAATGACGGAAGCTTTGTCTTCTTAATTTTTTTTTTTGGTCAAGAAAAAGCATAACTAAAACAAAGGTACCAGAGGTACCAAACAGATAGTCTTACAACAATTTGGCCAACAACTCGTTAGAACTCCAATCGCTAAAACTGAAATCCTTTCCCAAAATCTTAAACTCTTTGTTCCAACTCTAAATTCTAGCTTTAATCTCCAAAATAAGTCTAGTAATAGACCACTCTTTACCTTCGAAACGACTTTTATTTCTCCGCTTCCAAATAAGCCAATTGGTGCACATCCACTACGCCTTGAGGAATTTCTCACAATTCTTTCCTTTGCCCAAATGTGTGAACATGTAGAAGTGAGAGTCGATGCCTCTAGGACGAACCGGACTGCTCCCAAGCCAAGTCTGCACCATGTTCCACACCATTCCAGTTTTAGGGCACGTCAAGAAAACGTGCTCTACCGATTCAGGGCTGTGAAAACAAGAATTGCACGTCATCTCCTCCACACCCAACGGCACGTTCCTCTTCCTCAGATTGTCACAAGTTGGTAATCTACTCCTCAAAATCCTCCAAGCTGAAACTTTGGCTTTATGTGCAGCTGGTGTTACCCAGATTCTAGCCAATGTGTCCTTGTTTCTAATTGTCGAGGCGCTCTCATTACGAAAAGCCTTGATCACCGAGCATGCGGATTTTGTGGTGTAATCACCACATTTGGAAGCATTCCACATCCACCTTTCTCTGCTACCTGCAATTAGTACATAAAGTTACCATATTTGGAAAAAGGTTAAATTTAAATTTGTTCCTCAATCGGGATTAATGGTAAAACTCACTAATAGATCTTAGATGATGATATATTACTTGACATTTTCTCTTGATCATTAGTTTTGATAGATAAAAATATTAAGAGTGCATTTATTTTGATTGTAAATAATGGCGGATCTAAAAATTTAATCATAATCGGGCGAGATTTCATAAAAACTTTATGACTAGGCAAATCTAGATTTTTTTTTGAAAGTCACATATGGGTAACATAAGAAAAAAAATTGACCGGACAATAGCCAAGGGTGCCAAGCCTCTAAAACCACCCCTAATTGTAAATATTTATTGAAAAATGATTGATAAAAAATGATACAATATTATCATTCTCTTTTCTTTATCATATGTTTACTAGAAATGAAAAAAATGAGAAAATGTTAGAAAATATTTTCACACCACTACCCAAAGATAATATAATCCAACATTAGAGTAAAAATGAACGAAAATGAGTAGTTCAAGAAAATATTCCATCCTATCCAAAGATAAGTACTCCCTCCATCCCATCAAATTTGTCCCTTATTCCATTTTGAGATGTCCCAAAAAGATAGTCCACTTTTTTAATTAATATTTTTATAAAAATATTGTATTTACTAAACTATCTTAATTTAATGTTTCATGTAAATGTGAAAATGATGTGTGAAAATAATAAATAAGGGTATAATTTTTTTTAAAGAAGATTAAATGGATTTTCTTAATATGTGTGACAAGTGAAAGGAGACTAAATTGGTGGGACGGAGGGAGTATTGGTTTTGATATATATATATATATATATATATATATATATATATATGAGGTAAGGGTGAGGCTACCATGAAAACATCCTTAAGTGTATAAAATAAGAATAAAATCCTACCATCCATCTAACTCAAATCAACGGACAAGATCGAATTTTAATAAATTAGACGGTTCTTAAGATGTGATTGTCTAATTAGTAACCAAAACCTCCCAAAGGTTAAAAATGTAACATGCTTATGTTGACTTTCCAATTCTCTTGGGAATGGATATGGAAATTTTTTATTTCATATCAAAATTAATTTGTATGGAATGAATTGAATATAAAATTAATTACTAGCAAACACATCCCTCCATTAAATCGGCTATTTTTAGTTTTACGATAGGAATGGGAATTTTATTATGAACTCGGAAGTGGGTGGTGGTTGCACGAATTTTATTTATTATGTTACGAATTAAAATGTGAGAAAGTTTGCACGAATTTTATTAGTTATGTTATGAATTAAAATATGAGGAAGTTTGCACGAATTATAAGTAATGCTATTACGAATTTCAGAGGTGCAAAGTTGATAATTTTATTATAATTCATGGAAAATTTTCATTCTATGCACAAATCTGAAGTTCTTTTGTTACGAATTATATTTAGTACTTTGCGAATTTAATTTATGCTCGAACTGAAAGTAATGTTGTAACTTGGAAATTTTTTTATTTAGTCAAAGAATTATAAGTAATGCTGTTACGAATTTCAGAGTATTGTTTCAAGCAAAAATATAAGTAATGCTTTGAAGAAATAGAATGATGAATCCAGAATTATTAATTTGCTTCCGTTAATTTTACACGTTTGATGATAAAGACTCTGTGTTTTACGTTTCAGAAAATATTATGATTTAGGTTAGAATGATTTTAATAGGTGTAAGACGTGTGTTAAATAAAGATTTGATATATGGAAATACAGATTTGATATATTAAACAAATCTACTAATTCAAAATTAAATTGAGCAATTACATACTTAACCTTTTTCCAATTAGGCGTGAATATGTCTAGATTAGATTAGGCAAATCTCAAGCCATTAGATCAGACCATATTTAATGGACAAGATTTATCCATATTTTATACACTTAAAAGTGTTTTTATTATAGCCCTCATAGGGGAGGTAATATATGGAATTGACTATTTTTTGTGTAAAAATAAAAATTTACCCTTAACATTAAAATTTAAAAATTAGCCTGTTTTTTTCCCCCCTTTCATCTCTCTCTCTTCAATACCCACACCCCTTCGCCAATCCCACAACTCCATTTCTCTCTGCAATGGCTCCAGCTTCTTTCTGGAATTCATCTAAAACTGTCTGTGTTATGGATGCCTTCAACCGCCTCGGCTCCACCCTCGTTCACTGCCTCCTCAACCGCAGTTACACTGTTCATGCAGCCGTCCATCACCACTGTAAGGAGCTCAGAGTATTTCATTCGGATCCATATCCATTGGAGTATCGCTCTCAAAGGCTGTTGCGCCACTCTCTCTCTCTCTCTCAAAATCCAGATGAGATGCAACGGTACAAGAGACAATCGATGAAAAACTATCGATATTGAAATTATTCTCACATGAGTGAAGAAAGGCTCCAAAGTTTTATACGTGTGCTTCAGTGAATGACTCAAAGAGTCAACAACAAGCATAAGAGATGTTTTTTTTTAGGATTAGAAATTGATTTTCAAGACTTAGAGGGAAAAAAATGATTATTGTTCTTGAATTCACAACTTAATATTCTTGAATTTACAATCAGATCTATGAATTTACAACTAAAACTAGAATTCATGACCAGCTCGATAAATTCACAACTGAATTGTTAGTGTTAGTTGTAAATTCGAGTTTTAAAACTCTAATTCACAATCAACTCTATTGATAGCTGTGAATTCAACTTTTAAAATTTGAATTCACAGCTAGAAATAATGTTATAGTGAATTTGAGTTTTAAACCTTGAATTCACGACAAACAATATTTCTAGTTGTGAATTCAAGCTTAAAAACTCGAATTCACAACCAACACTAGCTATTCAGTTGTGAATTCAAGTTTTAAAGCTAAAATTCACAACTAAGAATAGTCTTGGTTGTGAATTCGTGGATAATTTTAAGCTTTTTATGTGAAGGGTAAAATGGTAAGTGTGGTCAATTTTTATATATTTTTTTATCTTAGCAGACAATTTTTAATTTTTAGTATTCCAAAGTGGCTATTTTCAAAATCCAATATATATATATATATATATATATATAGGGGTGGGCTACCGTGAGAGCACATCTTAAAATAAGAAATAAAAGCAATTTTTAATGTATGAATTTTATGTAGAACACGTATGAATTCGCTGTATAAAGGTATGAATTGTGAAAAATAAATTTTTGCTACCTTTGGGATTCGAACTTAGGACCATAAATCCATCCAACAGGATTACGAATCAACCGTGGATCTTGATGATCTAAGGGCTAAAAATGATTCTTATTTTATATCTTAAGAAATGCTCTTATATATATATATATATATATATATATATATATATATATATATATATATATATATATATATATATAGGGGAGGGCTACAGTAAAAATATTTCTTAAAATATAAATATAAACGTTTTTTAATGTACGAATTTTATCCAACAAGGTTACGAATTCATCCAACATGGTTACGAATTGTGAAAAATAAATTTTTGCTACCTTTGGGATTCGAACCCAGGACCACGAATTCATCCAAAAGGGTTACGAATCAACCGTAGATCTTGATGATCTAAGGGCTGAAAATCATTTATATTTTATACACTTAAGATTGTTTTTATTCTAGCCCTCCCATATATATATATATATATATATATATATATATATATATATATATAGAGAGAGAGAGAGAGAGAGAGAGAGAGAGAGAGAGTCTGAACTCTCTCGAGCAAGTCAAGATTTTTGAGGAATAAGTCAACAATTTTATGAACAAGCATTTTGGTATGGGTTCGAATTGTAGATGGGGCGAGATTTTCACTATTTTAAATAGATATACGCATGTTCATCACTTTTATTGGTTTATTCAAAAGATTTATTTATTTATTCATTATTCTCAATTCTCAGCTCATTTAGCATTCTCAATAGAACCACACCATATATATATATGGTGAGCTTCTATTGAGAAACCCCCTTAAGTGTTAGATTTAAGAATAAATCCACACCTTTGATTACTTCTAATATGATGGTTGAGATCATTCCTTATTAATCATTTATTAATTATACGAAAATGAATTTTAGAACGGAAAGGGAAATCGTGGAGTAGTTTTTGGACATTTAATGAAATTTTCAATATATTTTAATGAACTTATAATTATTTGTGTCCAATTTAATGTGCGTGGGAGAATGTCTAGACGACTTTGTTTTGAACTTATAGTTATTTTGAACTTTATTTTAATGAACTTATAGTTATTTTGACGAAACTCATAAAAATTTGTTTTGAACTTATGCTGAACATAAGAATATATCGCACAATTATTATAATTCTGTTGAACATGATAAATACTTTTAAGAGTCAACTTGTGAGATAGTCATATTGAGCAATGAAACTCAATATTTGGCCACCCATCTAAAAAACAAAAAATTGGCCATTTTTAACGTTTTAGGACTGTAGGGAAATGAATGAAATATTATTGCCCTTGTTTTGATGATACCAAAATCCCTTAGGTCCTTTCTATAGCTTTAGTCTTTTTAGTTGAACTCAAGTGTTAGAGTTCAAAGTGCTTAGAATAGGATTCTGGCTTGCTGACTGATAAACAAAAGACAGCGCAACTGATGTCATTCTGACTGAAGCATCTTGAGACATTCCCTGACCGAAGATTGAATGCAAGTACCAGTCAGAAGTTACTCAAAGGATTCATGTCATCGTAGAACTGAAGCAAAGTAAAAGTGCTAACAACCTTTCTACTCTTGACTGAACCAAGGAGTATCAGACATGCAGCATTAAATGCAGAGGATTTGACGACCGTCTTTACAAGGACCAAACTTCCTCTTTTCGTGTAAAGCTGCAGAAGTAACAAGCTCCAAGACTACTCCGATTCAAATTCAAGTTTGAATGAGCCTGTGAAGATTGTCACCTGAGCCCATGAAGTGACAACATCTCACAACGACAGGAATTTCGAAGACCGTCTCTCCAACGGAACTATTCGAAACTCTACCTATAAATAGCCCCGAGGATCAATCGCAAATCTTCACCGATTCAATTACATAGCCAAAGCTCTGCAAAAATTGCTACTCAAGCTCAACCACTCACAAAAGATTGAATCGAAGAACAGAGTCATCAAAGTTTAAGTCATCAGAATATCTTATCACCAAAACTCTCTTAACTTTCTAGACATATATCTCATACACATCCTAAGCCTAGAATTTGATTACGCGAGAGCCTTGTTCTCAAGTAATCTTAGTTGGAAGATAAGTTCAAACCCATCTTCATTTAGAGTTAAGTGTTTGCAGTTAGAGCGAGTTCATACCAGTGTTCTGACTCAGAGTTCTTAGTATATGTTATCGCACTAAGAGAAGAAAGAGAAATCCAACCCAGTGTGAAGGTGCTGGAATGGTTGTTTCAATTGTTCAGGTTTGTTGTGCACCTAAAAGCACAAGCTAGTGATTGTCAGATCATTTTCTGGCCGTGGATGTAGGAACATTATTTTCCGAACCACGTAAAAATCCCTTGTGTTCTTACTTGCTTTCATATTCAGTATTTGCGCATATCTTTGTTTCTCTAATACTGACTAACTGAAAAGAGTAACTAAGGGATTCTCTGTGAAGAAAATCTTTCAAGGCTATTTCACTAAAGTTTAATAATCCGCTACTAGAGTTATAGGTTTAACTGATCAATCTTTCGATAGTCAGTTAAATAAGTAACTCTACTCTATTTTACTTACGACTAAAGCCTTAATTGGAATGAAGTTAATTGACCAGCTCGATTAACTGAAGTCACCCACTGAACCTCTGTTTCAGTATCAGTCGCCACCTCTTGTTAACTGATGCTCGCATTTTCAAATCAGTAAAACTGTCTTTCAGTACAAAGGTGTTTGTTTTAAGTAACATTGATTCAAAAATAGCCTACAGGTATATTCCCCTCCCCCCCCTTTCCCCCTTACACCCGTCCTTTCAACCCTCAGGGGACCCAACAAGGACTGTTTTGCCCTTAATTAGCACGGACCAGATTCGGATTTGCGCGCAGGTTAGGTACACTTGGCATTATTATGCCTTTTTGTGCCAAATGTGATTGAAGATTGAATGATGGTATAATTGGTATAAATGGATAAATTCGTGCCAATTGTGTCATTCATTAGGTACACTTGGCACTATTATACACATTTATGCCAAGAGGGCGCGACCGCGGGGCAACACGGCGTGAGCGAGAGCGGGCGAGGAAGAAGGCGGCGACGTGGCAGTTGGTATAAATGGGTAATTAAATTCGTGTCAATTGTGTCATTCATTATGTACACTTGGCACTATTATGCCCATTTGTGCCAAATGTGACTAAAGATTGAATGATGGTACAGTTGGTACAAATGGATAAATTTGTGCCAATTGTGTCATTCATTAGGTACACATGACACTATTATGCTCATTTGTGCCAAGAGAAAGGGCGCCGGAAAAGCTGAAAAGGGCGTGGCTGCGGATAGAGGCGCGGCCGCGAAGCAACGAGGCGTGAGCGAGAGAGAGAGAAGGCACGGCCGCGGGCAGTGAGCGAGGGAGAGAAGGGACGCGGGCAAGGATATTTTGGACCGAAATAGTAAAAAATAGCCATAATTTGTGTTTTTCAGATGGGTGGCCAAAAATTGAGTTTCATTGCTCAATATGGCTATATGAGTGCATATTCTCTACTTTTAATGGACTTATTCAGAAACGCAAAGAACGTAATACAGAAGAATAATTGCTTATGAATTCCTAACATAGCTTCTATAAACGTATATACCATAAACGTATCTTCTAAAATTATGCTGGTTTGATTAAGATATGATATGGTCGGTCTGTTGGCTGTTAGATAACATCAAATAAATGGCTAGGTATTTTTCAACTCTACAAACATTTACTATTTTTCTCAATTGAACCTCTATCTCTCTCTCTCTCTCTCTCTCTCTCTCTCTCTATATATATATATATATATATATATATATATATATATGACCAGGGACGAAGCGAGGGGGCGGTCCCAATTTTTTTTAAAAAGAAAATTATTTTTAAAGATATATATAGGTATATGTCTATACCTATTATAAAAGAACTTTGTTATACAAAAGTTGATTTGCTTGTTATATTAACTCATAAATACTTAACTTAAGGATAATCGTGTTATTTAAAACTATATAATCTATGAAAATATTGTTATTATTATTATTACTATAATTATTATGCTTGTCTTTTAACAGAAAATGTATGAAATGCCCAATTTTTTTTATTTTTTTTAATTATGCTTGTCTTTTAATAAAAAATGCATAAAATATACGAAATTAAATGTTCAAAAAAAATTTAATGTATTGAAACTAATTTGTAATATATTGAAACTATATAAACTATGAGAATATTGCTCGTTATTATTACTATTATGCTCGTGTTTTAGTAAAAAAAAATGTCTTAAATACTACAAGTTCCGCCCCCGAACTTAGTTCATGTATATGACGTATAAAATTATTGAAATTCATAGTGAAATGTATTAATTACATTTAAAAAAAATGAAAATTTTCATACCTCCTACAATTCAAACTTAAATACAGTATTCATCAATTAAAATCAGCCACTATAAATCTTCAAGATTAAAAGGTTAACAATAATTCTTCCTTCTCATCTTATCGCAAAACGAATACAAAATTCTAGCATATACAAGTACACGTCATAGTCGTGTCTCCCTTATCTTTTGGAACATTTAATCTCTAATTTCTGATGCTGATTCACCTACTTGAATTTATTCTCAAAAATTCTGAGATCCTTTCGGAACTTATGGTCGGTCCTCATCGCCATTGGACCACGGATTAAGATATGACCCAATATTGCATCGTTGTCTTCAACTCTTTAACTTTTACTAATTACTACGTCTTGATTAATTTAGGTTAATTAATTACATCGATATATATATTACAATAATGCTATTTGGACAAAATTTGTCCGGACAAAATATAATTAAATATTTTATAAAATAAATTTATTTAAAAGTTTTGATTCAAAATAAAATAGGATTTAGTTAGTTTTATTGTTTTCTTTATATTTTATATTGTAATTTTTTGTAATTTTTTAATAACCTTTTTAATTATTATTATTTTTAAAGTACACAAACTACAAATAAAATAACAAAAAATAAAAAAAGAATGTTAAAAAATTATGAAAAAATTACAATATAGAAAAAACAATAAAACTAATTAAATCCTTTCAAACTTGAATCAAAATTTATAAATAAATTGATTTTAAAAAAATTAACCTTATTTTTGTCCGGACAAATTTTGTCCAAATAGCACTACTCTATATATTAACTTGTAGTATTTCTCGTGTCGTCTATCAACGCCACGCGTTTACTCATTTTAATTTAAATTGTGCATATTGAATGCATTAATTTATAATTACTATATTAATTGAATATGCATGCATTTAGAGCAAATTAATTGTATAGTTTACTAGTGCTTTCAAATTAAATTTGGGGTTAACAAATTAAGTTGCTTTTCAGATCTACTACAATAACTTTACTATTTCTCTACAAGATTTCAGATGAAGTGGTGGAATTGGACAGCACAGAAATTTAGTTTATATAGTTTTTTCGTTTTCAAAATTAAGCGGGAATCAATTTTCATGTAGCATTGCATGTTCTATCATATTTAATTAAAAGATGATATTTAAATGCGTCTAAATTCATTTTTAACACGAATTTTCAAAAATTCATTTTTATACATCAACTTTGGGATCCTGTTCAATTTTAACAACAAATTCATCTTCGGTAATTTAAAAACACACATAGCACTAATGTTAATCTCTCAATCTCGTATGTTAAGGTTTTCAATTATATGCGTGTTAGTTGGTGTGTTCCAACATGTTGTGAACACGTGTTCGTTGGTGTGTTACCAACAGATGTGGTTGTTTGTTAGTTCATGGTTAACTAAGAAACATGAAAACCGTTATTTATTTTAACCATACGAATTTTTTAACCCTACGATTTATTTAATCAGTTTTATCTAGCTTCCTATTATATTTGTATCTTTCTATATAGTTTCTTCAGGTCATACAATAAAGGGGATGAACAGTTTTCAAAGGAGTGGGCAGTGGCAGTTATGGAGATCATGGAGATAACTACCAAAGGAAGTTATCTCAATTCATGCAATTGATATGCTCCATGAAGTCCACGATCAGTGGAACGCCTAAATATACCAGAGAAGACCTCATTTACGAGGTTATGCATTTAGAGATCCAGAACCCTTGCTGCAAATTCAAGAGCTCCTTCAAATTCATCATTTTGCCTGCTTGTGTTAGCAAATAGGTGTTGTGAGTTTAGACATATTGTGGAATATGTGTGATTTGAACAACACAAGTGTAAGTAGTCTTATTTTGATTATTATTAGAGTAATCATGTTTTGTTATGAGAATATTTTAGGCAGATTTACGTATATACAGTTGTTCTCCTTTATTATGATTGTAAATTAGTCTATAAGGTTAGAATATAGTAGCTTGACTATGTTGTAATTTGTAATGATTTCATTATATTTTGTATATGTGTATTCGCCTACGATAGATTCGAGGATATATAAGGTTAGAATATATAGCTTGGCTATGTTGTAATTTGTAATGATTTCATCATAGTTATTTACCGTCATTACGACAACCGCAGATTTATCAATGTTGATAAATCTGCACAAACCATTTTTGGTGTCATCTTTTATTTTTCGTTGTTTGTTGTTTACTTTGTTAGTAACATTCGTGATGACACATGAATTTGTAACTTATGTTTATAAGTTTGTTCGAAATTT
The DNA here is from genome assembly GCF_028751815.1 of Salvia miltiorrhiza. Taxonomy (NCBI): domain Eukaryota; kingdom Viridiplantae; phylum Streptophyta; class Magnoliopsida; order Lamiales; family Lamiaceae; genus Salvia; species Salvia miltiorrhiza. Next base: position 340,038 of record NW_026651474.1, on the reverse strand, counting down.
GTATGTTTTATGTAGGGGTGAGCAAACCCGAACCGGACCCGCCGAACCCTCCCGGACCGACCCATTGTATATGTATGGTCCGGGTCGGGTCTAATTCTTAGGACCGATTTTTTTTCGGGTCGGTCCGGGTCGAGACCCGGTCGAACCCGCCGAACCCGGACCGACCCATATCATTAAAAATTAATTATTTATTATATATATTTAATATCTATAATAATATTAATAATATTAAATTTCAAAAATTTCTAAAATCTAAAGGAGGAATGATTTTGATTTATGTTTTTTGTTGTGATTGTGGATTGCGAATGGTGAAACTATGATATTGATATGTGTTTGTATCGTATTTATTATGTTTTATGTATGAAAATTAAGTGCGAAAACAGGAAAAAAAATAATTTCGGCCTCGACGGGTCGGACCCGGACCGAACCGGACCCGTTGCTCGGGTTCGGTCCGGATCCGGGTCGGCCCGCACACATTTTTCGGTCCGGGTCGGTCCTTCATTTTAAAATTTTCGGTCCAACAAACCCGGTGGGTCGGTCCGGGTCCGACCCGCTGCACACCCCTAGTTTTATGGAAAACATTGATTTGTAGTAAATTTAGGCACTAAATTTCTTTTATCATCCATCCATCTCCTTGATCATAGGGTTAATATTCACTATTTTTTTTTAATCCTTTTAACTTAAGAATCTTATAGTAAGCGTAATATGGTTAGCTGATTTTGTTTCCTTCCTTCACATGATTTCTTCTTCTTCTTCTTCTTCCACCTCCTTCTTCTCTTCCTGAGTTGCGCGATGCGCCGCGGCGTGGCGATAGACGATGGTGGCTGATGCGCAGCGTCAGTGGCGGCGACAACCACCGACGAGTTCTCACATAATGATTCGAAGATATATTGTGGTTATGGTACGGTTGATAATGAAATTTTGATAGAAAATTGGGTGATCGATATATATGAAGGCTATTGAGGTGGTTTATGGCGGAGTTCGAGAGAAATCGGAAAAAAAGGCGGTGGGTTATAGATGAGTTCGCCGGAAACACGAAGAAAAGGTTGCAAAATTGGTGGAGGAAAATTGGAATAAACAACAGCTACGCGTTGAAAACCATTGTCTATTAGCGTTTAGACAACCGTTTTCGAAACATGTCGTATATATTATGTTTTTTATTTGCAAATTTCTTGTAGTAGTGTTAAAATAGGAAGTAAAATTCATGAGTTCTGTATACTATATAAATTAGCTTTGATAAATATAGTAGCGTTAAAATGAAGATGAATTCATTTTATAGTTAGAGACGTATCAAATCAATGACTAAGAGGGTGTTTGGCGAAGCTTATATAAGCTCTTGGAGTTTTTAAGGTGTTTCAAGAACTTATAAGATGTAGTTTCTTTTTTTTTTTACTTGGGAAAGGGGGAGGGAGAGCGGTGGGGTTTGAATCCTGGACCTCGACTGTTCGTAGACAGGAGTTCGCATCGCTTGGTGTCCCCTTGGGGACATAAGATGTAGTTTTTTAAGAGCTTATAAGTTGTTAATGTGTTCGGATAATTGAGCTTATAAGCTAGAGAGAGAAAATCTTTGTTAGAGAGTTGAAATTAAAATTATATATGATGAAAATAAAAAATCATAGTTGAATTATTTTTGTAAAATGAGTGTTACTTATAAGAAAATGAGAAAAATAAGTTGGGGTTAGAGGAATTTACTTTTTGAAGAGCTTATGAGCTCTTAGAGCTTATTTTTACAGCTTAAAAGCTCTTTATATTATGAGCTTATTTTGCCAAACACTTTGAATGAGCTTATAAGTTGTTTTAACGAGCTTATAAGCTTAGCCAAACACCCTCTAAGACCTTGGCAACACATGTTTTTATCTAATAATCATTATTAGTTGGTTATAATATCTACCAAAATATTTGGTGATTTTTTTCTTTTAAAGTTTCTATTAGTCTAAAAAGAGTTTAGAAACTCTTTAATTACTTTTGATAGATCTCTATTTCACAACATAAACTTTTTGATTACTTTTGATAGATCTCTAATTGACAACATATTTTATCGGGGGTAGGGCTTTGACAATTTATAAGTTATTAAGACATTTTATCTTATAAACTTTTGCAATATCTTATAAATTATTAGAGCTTATAAATTCTCTATAATAATTTGGCAAATACTCCCTTACTAAACGCCCTACGCTTGCAATCCCACCAAAAGTTGAGGAATATGATTTTACGGTATTGGCGCATCTATCTTAATAACAAGTAGGTAGGGGATTGATGAGGGGGGATCTAATCCCACTATTTATCTACTTAGAATTCCACTTGATATTGCAAAAGACAAGAAAACGACTTTTCATGAATTCATCTAAAAGCTTCTCTCCTTTAAGTTTTTTCTTCTTTTATCTTTGAACAAGAGAATCACATATCCTGAATTCCTTTCCCCAAAAAAGAAATAAGTTTCTATAAATATTCGTCAACTTGCTTGACAGCATCTGCTTTTGTGTGTATTTAAGGTGTTTTTGTGGCATGAAATATTTCACAGCAACACATCACACTCATATATAAATTTTGATGGCATCGAGCTCGATGGCACGAGGGTCGTCGTCGTCGTCGTGGACGGCTAAGCAGAACAAGCAATTTGAGGAGGCATTGGTGACGTACGACAAGGATACACCCCAGCGGTGGCATAACATTGCAAGAGCATGTGGGAAAACGGTGGAGGAAGTGAGGAGCTACTATGAGGCCTTAGAGAAAGACATCAGCAACATTGAAACTGATCGAGTACCTATACCTAATTACACTCCCATCTCCACTACAAGAGGATACGCCAATGACCACAGGTATCAACACTCCTAATATCCTATATTTTTCAAATTTTACAACACAATTTTCAATTATTTAGTTTGATGATAGGGGATTTTGCACATAAATTAACACAAAAAAAGAAACTCATAATTTGACCATTTTACGAACTTGAGATCCTTTATTCCACTTTTTGGTGCCCTACATGAGTTTTACTATCAGTTTTTTCCATCTCTTAGTTAATAATTGGTTGTTATGGCTGATTCCTCCATTATTAGGGTGTATAATTTTTTTAGATACAACTAGTGTATAACCCGTCGAAATTCGACGGGTAATTATTTTATATTATTATTTAAATTATATAATATTTTTTTATATAAGCAATTATTTATATATAAATTTGTTTTTTTTAATTTGAGGTAATATAATTGAAATTATATTAATTTGAACCATATTTTTTAATTAAGTGTTAATTTTTTATTAGAATAATAAATATTATTTTTATATAAATTTTTATTTGATAATGTTTTGGAAAAGGTCGATATAAGATTGAAGATTTTCATCTGAGCATCATCTCGTCTAAACTATGTAGGATCATATTATCATCTATCGCCTGAAAGACGATATCTAATGTTTGAACACTAAACGTTTGAGCATCATCTCGTGTAGACTTTAAAATACAAAAAATGAGTTTTTATGCGTCAATTTTTTTAACACCACTATTTGAAGCTTCAAAACTCAAAGTTGACTTGTGAGATTATATGATTTGGAGCTTCCAACATCATAACTAACTTGTAAACATCATTTTGTATGGAACTTGAAAAAATCTTGCCCAAAATTTTATGCATTATTAGCTTCAAATATTATAATTGGGTTCCGAGAATCATCTCGTTTGGGGTTTGAAATAACAAATTTAGCTTGTGAGTATCATCTCATTTGAACTTTTAATGACCACAACTAAGTTACAAAAATTATCTCGTGTGCAGCTTTAAAGATCATTATCATCTTAAGCTTGTAGGATCATAACTACTTCTAAACATATACTCCATATTTTCGCCCGTCGAATATGGAACTTGTAAGCATCTAATATCATAACTAACTTGTAAACATCATTTTGTATGAAACTTGAAAAAATCTTGACAAACTTTTATGCATTATTAACTTCAAATATTATAATTGGGTTCCAAGAATCATCTCGTTTAGAGTTTGAAAGAACAAATTTAACTTGTGAGTATCATCATTTAATTGGGTTCCAGGAATCATCTCGCTTGGAGATATTCAAATTGTATTAGTCTCAATAATTCCGCCAATTAAATATAGATTTTTAATTTGGAGTGCAAGAGCTTCTTCTTGTATAAGTTTTATTTTAGTGAAACCTTATAAAAAAAATCAATGTGAAATGAGGTGATTTATATGAATTCTTCACTCGATTGAGATTATTATAAATTTAATACATAATTAAAGATTTGTAATGTATTTTAACATCATATCCTCTATTGTTCTTTATCTAAATTCTTCATTTATGCATTACTAATTTCATAATTTATCTATTATTATTATTATTATTGACGAAACTGAAACAAATAAAGTTTTTAGATATGAAAAATCTATTTTTCTTCCCTATACAAATAAAATGTACAGATATTATTTTATAAAAAATAAAAATAAAAATTTAATTATTTTGATAGACATAAAATAAGATTTTGTTTTAAAGTAATCAGGTTATAGAATTTTTGCCTTATTATTAAAACATGTAAATCAATGACCGAACCCGTTTATAATTTACATACACGTGCATGTCTCAATTCAAACTCAATTTAAAATTGATTTTATTGAAAATTAAGAAGATAAATATTATATATATATATATATATATATATATATATATAGATAAATTCATACAATATATTGCAACATATACATATAATATATACACTTTTGAGAAATATAAAATTAATAACAAATATACATCTAATCACTAACATTCAATTAAAATAATTTATTGTATATAAATTATAATTTTTTTCTTCACAGACATGTAAATCTAATTTTTATCGAGATAAAATAAATAATAGTAAAATTTATTAATTTAGATTATATGTAAGTTAATATTATTATTATTATTATTATTATTATTATTATTATTATTATTATTATTATTATTATTATTATTATTATTATTATTATTATTATTATTATTATATATACACACATTTATTATTAATTATATTTATTAAGATTAATGGATCTTTAGATAGAATGTAATAGTTATTAATTAATAAATGATAAAGATTATATATGGTAAGTTTTGAAATGGTGAGATTCTAGATATGCCACATAGGTTAAGGCTTAATCCTATTATATAATAGATTTTCAGTAATCAATGTTAATTATGATTCATTTATAATACTCCATATAAACATACTTACTTGTTTTAAGGGAGTAATAATTTTACTGTTATTTATACGTACCTACTTGTTTGATTTGCCTATTATATCCCCCATATATACTTAATTTAAGATCAAATGTACATGTAATTCAATAGTATATTATACATATAATATATCCAAAAATATATTATGGTTTATATATGTTATTTAAGAGTAATATCCATTAGGACTCTTCATCCACATAAACATAATTAGCTACTATTATTTATATCTGTAAAATTATATAATTTAGAATTACAATACAAATGATTACTTAATAGTTTTATTAGAAGTTTAATTTTGCTTAGAATTCTTGGAATTAAACTTAGTTATGTGAAGATGAAATCTGAAAATAAAGATGACGAAAAAATTAGGTAATGCGTAATTAATTAAAATTAATTTTTTTAATACTAAATAAGCTGATTTTTTTTCAATTTTATGAGTTTTATAACATTATATGTTTCAAAACTTATCTAATAATTAGTTCAAAAAATATATTAAAATTATAAATATTATTATCAAATGAAACAGTATATATTTATAGTATTTACACTCAGAAAAATTATTTATTATAAAAATTCGTTTTTTTACGTGTGAATGCATGTTATCTTTGCAAGTATTATTAAAATAGTGATTAATGAGATTAACAGTTTGACTCGGAAAATTGTGGATAGGAGATTCGAACAGCATTTTACGCATATTCATTAAAGTTTTCCTTTTCGAGAAAGACCCAATATTGCTAAACTCACCTAAGACGGTTAGATCTTTTCATGCACTTTTAATATGTAGCAACTGTAAGCATGCACAGAAGAACACATGCATTTACAGAATAAAATGCATATGCATTATACTAAGATTAATTCCAAAGAGTCACCTAATCTCATTTAATTTGAAGCTTATCAACAATATATATGAGTAATAAATATTACTACTTGTCTTGGATCATATAATGTCTCTGTTAAAGTGTTAATTATGCCAATGTAATAAGATCACAGGATGCTACAACTTTTTTTTTATCAATATTACGTTTGGATTGCCTATATGCATAAACAAAAGTTTCTTGCATGCGATTATATTAACGAATATTTTTACTACAGATCCTTAATAATATAATTATAATTAATTTGTTGATTAGCTTTTCCTCCATTAATATTTCTTGATTTGAATAGGCTTGTGATGAAGAATCTCAAACTGCAGTGATCAACTTCGTACAGTGTTATACAAGTGTGCAACACTTGTGAACATTACATATATAATTGCATGTATCATTTTTCTTTTCTGTACCTTTTCCAGATGTGTGGGCATTCGCATCACCATGTAAAAAGCCCAACTCCTTATTTATATATATAAAAAAAAACATACTTCGTGTTTATTTATTGAGTTTCGTTATCTCAAGACTTGGCAATTAAACTTCTTTAACGACTTTATCGGTCTTGCATGTTTAGATCATGTCATACTATTAAGATAGTTATGTAGGCTTCCTGAGGGAACAAATGAAATGATACACAAAAAACCAGCTTGGTATTCATTAATCCTATTTATCAGTCTCTGATAAAGAACTAGTATTAATCTTCAATTAAATTATATTAATCATAAATTGGCATTTTCATTAGACGAATGCGCCGTGCATCCAAATTATATATAAGAGTATGTCTCATCACATAAATAAGATTATGGATCTAGAACCATATATACCGATCGATCCGCGATAGTAGTAAGTGCAATAACTAATTAAAATACATTCTATTAGTTTATATAAGATAATATATTATTAAGTATTCAGATATAGAACCTATTCAACTATTCTCTTTTTAGGAGAAACAGTAAATATTTTAAGTGATGGTGTTACGGTGGACTTGAACCTAGAAATTTTGACGACAGACATTAATTATTCTATCACGCGCTACTCTATTATTGCAAAACTTGAAGTTTGAAAAAACAAAATAAAAACATATAAGTTGGAACTTGACATCCTCAAATTAAATGTTCTTAATGAAAACCCTAATTAAGACAAAATTGGGTCTAGGAATTTAAGCATAGGGGGCGAGAAGCCGATTGTCATCTCATATATATGGATGAGTACATGTGGTGTATATTTATAATACGTACGAGAATGTAAAAGGAAACGCCACGCCAAGAATCAAAGCTCCATAGCAAGAGGAAGGGGCTTAAACCTCCATTGTTCAAGCTCTAAAGAATCATCAAAACATTCATGTACCATTGCTTGAATAGTCTTAATGGATGCATCGCCATCAACCTCTGAATCAGACTCAAAATCAGCACACGCGTTTCTCATAACTTCTTCCTTAGCAGTAAATGTCAAAAGCTTCGTCCACGTCGATGTCAAAACCACTCTTTCCACTTCCACAAGCTCGTAACATTTCTCAGTCTGCATACGATCATATATTAAATTTGATAGATTTCAGAACTTGATATATTAAATTTTGTTGGTGCATTAAATGTTAATATTAATTAAGAAGAAAAATGAGGGACTAAATGCCAATGTTATGTGTATGCACCATCTCAGCATTAATTTCGTTGATTGCAAAATGTGCTGCTTTGATCAATTCATTATAAAATGGCTGATCGTTGTTCTTGGCATCGGCGAGATCTATAGGCCGGAAAGGAACGTGGAACCAACTAGGTGGACAACAATCCAAATCATAACCCTACAAACATAACAGATTAATTAACATGTATAATAATATATATCATTAATTAATTTGGTAAGAAAAAAGATATATATGACGGACCCCACTTTCGCGGACTTGTTGGAGGAATCTCTTAATGGTGCGATGAACGTCGAGATGGTCGTCTAAGTCTTCGTCGTCGGAATCGTACCAACCCTTAAAATCAAATGTTTCCTTGTCTTCGAACACAAACTTTCGCCGGTACGGCGAAACCAAACCATATTTGTCTTCTACCAATTCTCGGTATCGGCTCAGCCGCCGTGGTCTGCGTTCCGTTGCCGTCGGGCTTTCCATCACCCACGGCCGCGCCCGATTCCTATCTCCTCTTTTCTCTCTTCATCGTCTACAAACATGTGTGTTTGCGTATATATATCTCTTGTTTTCGTTTCGTATATGGATATTGTGGAATCATAAAAAAAAAAAAAAAAAAAAAACTTAGGACTTCTATATTTGGCAACTTTTATTTTCGACATAAATTGTATGGATACCATTATCTAGTTATTCACAAATTAAATGAATGTAGCTCACAACTATTAATAAACTACTCAATCCATTTTTTTTGTGAGACACTACGACAAAATTATCCAGTAATGACACAATTTTCATGACATCAAGAGACCTGCCACAAAATTTGCTCCATCATTTGTGTAATAAAATTTAGTTACATCTAGACATGCATCCATCTATATACTTTTGCTATATATAAAAATGCAAGCAAATTTTATTAGTTACACGAATTGATACACCCTCAAATGTCACTATATTTTATGACATGTATTATTTTTATGACACGCATAATAGATACTGATCATACGATGTCACAATTTTTCGAAAATTATGTCATTACTAGATCATTTTGTTCTTGTGAAAATATGCTTATCATTAGATTCCATTTATTAACCATTCTCTCCAACATAAGTTCTATTTTTTTTCTTCTTAAAAGCTCATCCAATGGTATTAGATTTATTCCACATCATCCCAATTATAAAAGAGGCGGAATTCGAGATATAGTCATTATAAATATATAGTAATACTTAAAAAGAGGTCACCCACTTAATTTTAATATATTGTAAGTAATTTTTACAAATTTGAACAAAATTGGCCCTAAAGTAAATGCAGAAAAAATTGTAGTCATACTAGTACGAATAGAAAAATCCGCACCAATCGTTCCAACTAGTAGCACCAGTTAGTGGTACCTGATACATCTGGTACGAATAGGGACCGTCCGTACCAATTGTAAAGCAAAATGACCTGATAAGATTGGTACAAACAATCCAAATTCATACCAGATGTACTAGAATATTGTGTGCCACCACTGGTACAAATTCGTATCAGGTGTACTTTATATTTATATTTGATAGATAGTTGTACGTAATTAAAGTAAAGTATAAATTTAAGTTTGTTCATGTTAAAATTGATTAAAAAATTATTGAAATTAAATTGATGACCAATATTTAAATTTCACTGTCGAGATTGTACATTTCGCAGCATTAACCCATTATAAAAATATTGTGTAAGAGTGACAACTATTGCCTATTGGGGGTTAAAGGAGTGAAATTGAGGCCAGCTCAAGATGAATAAGAGTAGCCCAATCAAAAGGGAAGTGTCTACGCTGCACAGTGTTCATGTGAACACTGCTGCTAAGATTTCGACACGTGGCCCGAGATGTTTTTGAAGACCGATTTAGCTGGACCGGATTTCATGCATTTCCGTTTCTTTTTTATAAACTGCCGTTACTTTACCCATTTTCAATATTTGCTTTTCTTTTATTGTAATGACCCGACTTTTTAATAAGGATTATATACTTTTAATTACTGATTTAAGGATTGATTATGGTAATTAGGGTTCAGCATCCATTAATAAAATACGTATTTATATGAATTTGATAATTTATATATGTGATGATTTATTTTTTTTATTTTCAATAGATGATGCACTCAAAATATATTTTGAGTCCATTAATTTATTGTGGAGAATTTAACACTGAAGTGTTAAATATGAATCTTTTATCGATTGTTTACTTAAGCCCATGAGTAATTTAATTTATGTTAGAAGCAAGCTCAAATGGATTTTATGCTTCAATAAGAATTAGGCTTATATGTCTTAATGTATTTAAATGAGTTTGGAACCATATAATTAATATATTAATCTCTTAGATATTTTAATTAGAATAATCCTAAGCATGCTGAATCCTAAGCATGCTGAAGAATTTACTACGCATGCTGAAGGAAATTCTTCAGTCATACAAAGCTAGCTGAAAGTGTTCATACCTGTAAGTTGAAGAATTTCCACGATCCAAACCACCCCATTTTTCTTTAAAACCACAGCCACTTTCACCATTCTCACACCACCATTTTCAACTACTGCAGCCCAATTTCACAGCCAACTTTAAGAGACTATTATCCACCTACTCAAGGTATCATCACCCTCAGGGAACCACCAATTCATATCAATTCATACGGCTGTTCTGATATTTCACAACATGTTTACATATGCACATATGAACTGAAATTTACAGACTAGTTCAGTTTCAAGAAAAGAATTTCAGATTTCATTAAGCAATTACAGTATGAGAATGATATGTGCTAAGAAAAAAATCCTATGCTATTTTGTGAACTGAATTGTGGCTTGAACCCTACTGTGTGTGTGAGTCAAGGTCAGGGGACGGCAGCCGCGGTGGCTGCCGGCGGTCGACGGTCGGCGACGGAGCCGAGGTGGTCTCCGATCTGCCAAAGAGGGAAAAAGAGATGAGTATTTCAGATTTTTAATTTAGAAAATGGAAAAAGGGGGAAAATAGAAAAGGAAGAAATTAGGGCTTACCTGTAACAACCCGCTCTTTTATTATATTTAAATCCAGTAATACGATAATTATTATTTCATCTTTCAGTAAATCAGGCCCAGTAATTATTTATTATTTAAATTCAACTTATGACACTGGATTATATTCTAATTAAGCAGGATTATTATTTTATTACCAAGTCAGTAGTTTCGCGTAAATAAAATCGCAATGAAAATTATTGAGTAAGCCAATAATTATTTCAGATTCATAACTGACTTAGCGAAGTCATGTTATTTATTAATCACAATAGAATTATTTTTCTATTTTTATTATTATTTCTTGAGTCGTGAATTTATTCCGGTTTATGAATAATTAAATCTACGGATTTAATTTAGAATTTATTCTAGCTAAGAAAGGAAGCAAATATCGAGTAGTTTCATAAACACGCGATATTAACAAAACCCGGTAGTTGGATTTTATTTAAAAAAAAATGCAATACAATATTACAGATATAGAAATTCCAAGACAAGAATTATTGCTTCTGTTTATACTTCACTTTACAAACCCCTATTTTTCTATCTATCTACCAACACTTAAAAAAAAAAGGAATAGTGTATGTGTGTGAAAAAAATCTGCAGCTATCCCTTAAGCATGCTCAGCCATCTATTCTGGACATTTTTTTGACTCCAGCTCCACGCCTATGTAATATTTTTTTTTGACTCCAGCTCCACGCCTATGTGATACTCCTTTTTGACTCCAGCTCCAGCAGCATATTTGCAAAATTTTCACACCCGAACACCTTCATGTGGTTTCAGATTTCAGCAGCTATTAATCTTCATTTCATTCCCATTCCACACTGCACTGCTCTTCATTCGGTGCTCTGCCAAGTATCCTCAAGCCATTCCAGTAACACCTTAACACTTGAAGAAGTGAGAGAGAGATCGTTTATTCATTACTCTGCCAAACTGCCAGATTATCTCAGTTCATTCAACAACCAACACAAACATTCAAGGTATTGATTCTATCTCAAATATCCATTCCAGTAAAGCATTCATACCAAAGCATGATCAGTTTCACAATGATAGAAAAACCATTGTAGGCATAATGAACTTAGCAAAGTTACACTCTTTATAGTGCAAACACCAATAACTCTTATGCAAAGCAAGAACAGGCTGCACTCTTTCACCACTAGGAAAATAAGAATTGTAGAAGATGTACCCCTAGACTGCCTTTGTTCGTATGTTGCTAAGACAAATACAGTAAAACCCCAAACTCCAAACCACACGCCATTTTCATAGTAGAGAAGAAACTACGCTAAGGATGAAGGAAGAAGAGAGAGCTTAGCTTATGAAGGAGGAAACAGCTGACTGCTCTGCTCGACGCGGCTTCGAGTCAGCGGCGGCGAGCGAACGAGATCAATCGACGGTACACATAGGCAGCAGAGCCCGCTGCTCGTCGGAATTAAACAGCAGCGGCGACCTTCGGCCCCGCCGAAGGAAGCCTCGGACTCGAGTCGAGGAAGGAGAAGGCAGAGGCCGTGGCGACAAGCGGACGAACCCTGGCGTGCGACGGCGCGGCGAACCTCGCCGGTCATCCAGAAGCCGCAGAGACCAAGCGCGGCGGCCGCTCGCCGGTTGCTCAGCGACGGCGGTGGAGGCGGATTCAAATGCAGGGAGGAGAGCTAGGGTTTCCTACTTCTGTCGACCTTGAGGAGGGAAATTGAAGAGAGAGAGGAAGACGCCGGACCTTGGCGAGGCAGAAGCTGATACGCCGACGGCTGAAACGGCCGGAGCAGGGGCGGCGAAATGCCCGATCGGACTTGAGAGAGAGAAACCGAGCGGATGTTGAGAGGGACCGAGAGGAAAGGGAGAGATGGGGGCTTTGTATTTTGATTCATTTGGGCTTCTCCCATTTAATTAAAATTGGGCCTAACTTATTTTATTTTTTTTGTATTTGGGCTGGGAATTCTATTAATTAGGGCCTATTTTATTCTTTTGAGCTAAAACCTCTTTGAGCCCAATAAGAGTTATTATTTTCGGCCCTCATTATTAATCCTAATTATATTTAATTAGTGATTAATTTTAAGACTTACTAATTATTAATTAGTAAGTGAATTAGATTATTTTTAAGATGAGTAGATTATTAAATATTAATAATCCGACCTCATAAGACGAGCTTTATTTCCTTAAATAGGATTAGCATCTCATAATTTAATTAAAGGAATATGAGTCATGCATAATCATTTCACGCATCCTCATTTATTGAGATTTTTCGAGAATTAGAATCTTATTTTATTTTCTCGGATTAAAGGTCAAGCACCAGAGTTAGAGCTAAACCGTGAGTCTGCTATTCAGGTGGGCTTTCTACGTATAAACTAAAATTATATATTAGAATTGTTAAGACTTTATGCTTATGAATTTAAATGATATTGTCAATGCCTAAATGCTTTATGTTTTATTATTAATTGCCTATCTGATGTTAATCGAATTCGGATTCTGGATGGGACCGCAAATCCCTTCGGAATTAGTGTACACCTTGTGATCGTGAGTCATCTAGCGGGTTGGCCGATCATAGTGTTCGTAGAGGGAGGCCTCCCTCTCGGCACGAGTTACTGATATGGTAATTAATGATATAAAATACCTGCGCGGGTTATTGATGAAAGAAATGATATTATGTTTGGTAAATACGAGTCTTTAAAGGAAAACCCTCGTATATTACTACTGTTGAAAGGCTTGACAATAAAATATTATGCATGTATGTAAATTTCGGCAAGTGTCCACTAAGTACTTTTGTACTTAGCCCTGCATGTATTTTTAAATGTGCAGGTTGAGCTGTGATCGAGGATGTAGTGTGCAAGCGGAGCTTTTGTCAATTTAGAACGAGAACCTCAGAGTGGAGTATATGTCTTCATACATATACTCAAGTTATTGTTATTCCGCTGCGAACACTGATTATGTTAAGATATTATGTCATTTGTCAAACAATATGTATTATTTAATAATGTACTAAAACCATTGAGTACCCGTTTTGAGATAATATTATGTACGGTCCTCTTGTGGCCTTCGTTGATATCTAGATATTTCGATTGAATGCTTTATACAAGTCGAGTCATCAAGAAGCTAAACATGCCCCTTTTCTAATCCCGCTCCTAATTCCCCTCCCCTAGTCGCGGTTTCCCCGAAATTGCTATCCTTAGCAAGTGCGGTCGTGACAGAATGGTATCAGAGCATTTCTTTTGCTCTGAGTACTACTCATTCCTTCTAAGTTGAGTCTAGATTAAGTAAGTAAATACACTTTGAACTAGTTGACAAAAGCTTGGCACTACATCTCGTCACGCTCAACGGAGGTTATGGTAAGTACTTTCAAGTTTTAATTAAGTTAATTTCTTGAAATGTATGAAGCATGAATAAGTATGACTATGGTATGAATCACAAGAACTTAGAACTGTTAAGTTATATATGCTCACTCTCACGACGGAACATAGAAGAGAACTTAGGGAGATGCCTTAACTTTTTCTTCATGTTACGATGACATCGATAATGACGGTCAAAATAGAGAAAGAAGAATCACACGAAGAGTCGCATGATGAAACCACGAGCATGAAGATTTAACAGCGTAACGAACGCCAATAGTACGTTGATGGCATGGGCATAGCTTAAATATTCGAGTGTTTTACTACGATGAGGTCTCGAATTAACTTGGCCTTTTGAACTTATTTTATTGAAACTTTTAGTGCTCGTTGCTAGATCTAAGAGTATATCATCATCACATAACAAGCCCTAAGTTCGGTAAACAACGACACTAGAACTATATGATAGTCGAATTAGGTAATCTGTGATTAAGTATTAAGAACCTGTATGACTTGTGTAAATGCTAGATTTAGATGATGAAGTGTTTTTGCAAGTTATGGTTATTGAACCGAACTTGTTTTCCGATTTTAGATATTTAGAACCTTATCGCCTTAAGTTACTTGTCGTGTGCTACTTTTGACGATAGAACTTCCTTTGTTAGATGGCGAGGACTGTTTTCACCCGACGACGACCACTGCCCCCATGGGCTAGTCCAGAGGAGGTCGAACGGTCCTACCGCACCTATGCTCCATGTCACGGGGATAACCTCGGACAGTTCCTCGCAGGTTTTCACAGACACTGGGTCGAGGCGAGTGCACATGGAGTATCAGGGTATGACGGTATCCAGAGGTTGATCTTACTGTTACCTTCCGAGTGGCAGGGATGGGCTAGACAGATTTCTGCCCACTATATCTTTCGCCGAGAAGATTACCACGACCTCATGGGAGACTTCCCTAGCTTTATTGCGGAGCTTCAGATCTGTTTCACCTTGTGGGGCCGCGCCCCTCTAGGGCCCTACATCCTTCCGGGAGACTACGTACAGGTGGGGACGCCTTTGCCAGCGGAAGCACCCACTACTACTCCCGAGCCCTCGATGGCCTTGCCCCGAGATCCTCCACCACGAGCCTCAGTTCTAGGGCGCCGTGGTAGGCACGATGACGAGGCAGGCCCTTCTCGTCCACGGGCTCGCAGGGATTTCCCATCGCCTCCTGACTCATCAGCCCGGGCTGCTACTCCTCCACCACCAATGATACCTACGGCAGAAGCAAGGCTTTCGACTGCCATGGCCAACGCTGACAGGGTCATGTCCAACCTGAGGGAGTTCATAGATAGGGGCAAAGCCCTATGCAGGAGGATGATGGTACAGTACCGTATGGTACGATGAGGAGTACTCATCCCGAGCCCGTGCCAACTCCAGCTCCGATCAAGCCTCGTGCCACGGCCAGGATCAGCACCAGAGACGATCCGATCCGTGAGATTGTGGACGATATCTTCCGCTCAGCCCAGATCATGCAGGAGACAGGCGAGGGCCAGGGAGAGACTCCGTTGCCCAGCTGGGAGCCGGGCGAGGATGAGGAGGAGGACCCCGAGGAGGATGAGGAGGAGGACCCCGAGGAGGATCCAGAAGAGGACCCCCTGGCGTCACCGAGGAGCAGTCGTACCGCAACTCAGGATTCACAAATTTGATAGTTTTAGCTTGTGGATGTACTCCGGAAACGATAATTCGTTCCAATGACTATGTTTTTATTTATGTTGTTTCTAGCTAGCATTAGTACGGAAATGTTGGTCTCTAGGACATTCCGCGAATAAAAACCCTTTTGTGATTGCTTAACTAGTAAGCCGGTACATCATAGGGAGTACTAGATAGACTTTACTTACATTTTGGGTTGACGATGTAAAAGCCTTCGATGAGGCAATATTCCATGATATATATATGACCCTAGCATGGGCTTTCTGCGACGATCTCGTATATGTTTTATGTTTCTCTACGAGTTTTATTCTTCACGAGTCAGTTAAGAATATAGTAATTTTGAATAATGTGACTTGTGCATGCAACGGTTCCTGTTATATTTTAGTTTTGGAGTTATGATAAGTTAAATTTGACAAACAGATCTTTATTAATTACCTTAGAGACTCCTGTATAGAACGCGTTAAAATGGGTGTTTGTATTGTACAGAATGCCGCCTAAACGAGGTCGCCCCGCTAGGAGGAACATTAACAACAATGGAAATCGTGATGAAATACCTGAGGGACGACGAAACGACAGGGAACCTACCCCACCCCCTCCACCCCCTGCTAGAAAGACTGAAGAACTGTTTCTTCGACAGAATCCGCCCACATTTACTGGGACAGGCGACCCAGCCGAGGTCGAAGCTTGGATACGCGCCTTGGAGCGTATCTTCACCTTCCTACACTGCACAGAAGAAGAGCGACTCTCGTGTATGTCTTTCCAACTAGCCGGATCGGCTGACTTTTGGTGGGAAGCCCGCCGAAAGACTCTGACTCCCGAACAATGGGCAGCATACACTTGGGAAGACTTTAAGACGGGATTATATGATAAGTATATTCCCAAAAGCTACAGAAAGAAGAAGGAGGCTGAGTTCTATAGCCTGAAACAAGGGAAAAGGACGGTGACAGAGTATGACAGAGAGTTCTGCGATCTATCGCGTTATGCTCCACAACAGGTGGATACTGATGAGAAAATGGCGGAGAAATTTTGTGCTGGTCTGAGGCACGAGATTCGGATGACTCTAGCTAGTCATGGTGGACTCTCATACACTGAGTCTTTAAACAGGGCACTGGACATCGAAGCTGCGATGCCAGTAGAAAGGTTGGCTCCGCCACAGACCTCAGCGCCAGCCAACCCACCTGCACGCCCTCAGAACTTTAAAGGGAAGCGCAACTGGAACGACCATGGAGGAAATGAAAACCAGACTAACAAGAGGCCATGGCAAGGAAATGCGCCGTTGGGACAATATCAGCAACAAGGACAAGGGAAGCAACAGGGTCCTGCCCCGGCTGGAGGCAGCCAAAGACAAAATGAAGTTCCCCTTTGTCCAAAATGCCACAAACCACATCGTGGTGTCTGTAAGGCTGGAACTGACAGTTGCTACACGTGTGGCCAGAAGGGCCACTACTCCTCACAATGCCCCAACAAACAGCAGGGCGCGGCAATCAGGGCCACTTATGCCCAGCCCCTGCAAGCAGTTCAAGGGCAACACCAGCCCCGCCAACAACAGCCATACCAGCAGCAATACCAACACCAGCCCCGCCAACAACAGCCATACCAGCAGCAATACCAACACCAGCACCAACAGCGCCAACAGCAACAGAGGCGGCCGCAACCATTGCCGCAGCAGGCGAGAGCCTTTGCTCTCACCCAAAACCAGCCCGAGAAAAACCAGGGAAACCTGGCAGGTATGGGCAAGCTTAAAGGTTTTTCCATAATGATTCTGTTCGATACTGGTGCCTCGCATTCTTTTATATCTGCCCCTTGCGTAGATACCTTAGAAATCGAATCAGAACGAGCTAAGTGTGCCTTAAGAATCACTACACCCTCAGGAGAAAGATCTACCACCACACATGTTTGCTCGAACGTAGAATTTGAAATAGGAGAACTTAAGATGGTAGCGAACAATCTTAATATTATGCTCATGTGGGACGTAGATATGATCTTAGGAATGGACTGGCTAGCTAAGAATCACGCCACCATCCTTTGTAGTGAACGAAAAATTTCTCTTCGACCACCTGGAAAGGAACCGACGGAATTTCACGGCATAGGTATGAAGAAAAGAGTACCAGTGATATTCGCATTACAAGCCAGAAAAGAGATGATGAAGGAAGGAAGCACAGCTTATCTCGTCTACCTAAACGGGGAAGCTAGTGAAGACAAGAGGGTGGAAGATGTGGCAATAGTACGAGACTTTCCAGAAGTTTTTCCTGAAATATTGCCGGGACTACCTCCAGACAGACAACTAGATTTCACCATTGATCTAGAACCTGGATCTGCCCCAGTATCAAAGGCACCGTACAGGATGGCCCCAAAGGAACTACAAGAATTGAAGGTGCAACTACAGGAACTCTTGGACTTGGGTTTCATCAGACCCAGTGTCTCGCCTTGGGGAGCGTCTGTACTCTTTGTCAAGAAGAAAGATGGAACCATGAGAATGTGCATTGATTATCGAGAGTTGAACAAACTGACGCTTAAAAACAAATACCCTCTTCCAAGGATAGATGATTTGTTCGATCAACTAAAAGGAGCCAGTGTATTCTCAAAAATAGATTTAAGGTCTGGTTATCATCAACTGAAGATCAGACCAGAGGATATATCTAAGACCGCTTTCCGCACAAGATATGGTCACTATGAATTCGTTGTCATGCCATTTGGTCTAACCAATGCACCGGCAGTATTCATGGACCTCATGAATCGAGTTTTCCATCCATACTTAGACAAATTTGTCTTAGTGTTTATAGATGATATCCTCATCTATTCTAAGAATGACCAAGAACATGAAAATCATTTGAGAATCATCCTGGAGACATTAAAGACGGAGAAGTTGTTCGCCAAATTCAGCAAGTGCGAATTTTGGTTGAAAGAAGTAATGTTTCTAGGGCACATCGTATCAGCAGATGGAATCAAGGTGGACCCCGCCAAGGTGCAAGCAGTACGCGAGTGGAAATCACCAACCACACCTAATGAAATCCGAAGTTTCTTAGGTTTGGCAGGATACTACCGGAGATTCATCGAAGGATTCTCTAAAATAGCGAGACCAATGACGCAATTACTTCGCAAAGGAATCAAGTATAAGTGGAACGAAGAGTGTGAAGCCAGCTTCCAAGAGCTGAAGAAGAAATTGACAACTGCACCAGTGCTAGCAGTTCCAGCAGCCGATAAAGAATACGTGATCTTCACAGACGCGTCTAAAAATGGGCTAGGTTGTGTGTTGATGCAAGAAGGGAAGGTCATTGCCTACGCCTCGCGACAACTAAGGCCACATGAATTGAACTACCCTACTCATGATCTGGAACTGGCAGCAATTGTGCATGCTTTGAAAATTTGGAGACACCATCTATACGGAGTTAGATGTGAAATCTTCACTGATCACAAAAGCCTTAAGTACTTTTTCGAGCAGAAAGACTTGAATATGAGACAGAGGAGATGGCTCGAGCTCGTGAAGGATTACGACTGCGGTATCAACTACCACCCGGGAAAAGCTAATGTAGTAGCTGATGCTTTAAGTCGTAAAACTCAATCCGAGTTAGGACTTCTTCTCACTCAAGAGGGCACGCTTGTAAGGTATTTTGACAAATTGAAGATAGAAGTGGTTCAGCCACCGGCAACGACAAGAGCAATTATTGCAACTCTAGTAGCCGTCCCAGACCTCAGAGAAAGGATCGTCAGTGCCAGAGAGCGGATGAGAGCTTGGAAAAAGTTCGTCTCAAGATCCGAACAGGCACGCCAGGAGGCTACCAAGAGGCAACGGATAATGCAGTTCTTTTTGAAGGAAGATTGTGTGTTCCCCATAACGAGGAACTGAGAAACGAGATCATGAGTGAAGCTCATGACACGCCCTATACCGCTCATCCCGGAAGTACCAAAATGTACCAAGATCTAAAACAGAAGTTTTGGTGGGACGGGATGAAACGAGATATAGCCTCGTTTGTAGAGCGTTGCCTTGCATGCCAGCAAGTGAAAGCTTTACATCAACGACCATATGGGAAATTACAGCCATTGGAAATCCCAGAATGGAAGTGGGAGCACATAGCGATGGATTTCGTGACGGGTTTACCCAAGACAAATAGAGGCAACACAACTATTTGGGTAATAGTAGACCGTCTCACGAAGAGCGCTCATTTTATACCGATTCCAATTACCCATGGATCGGAGAAACTAGCCCAACTGTACATTCGTGAGATTGTACGGCTACATGGAATACCAATATCCATTACTTCAGATAGAGATTCAAAATTTACTTCTAGATTTTGGATCAGTTTGCAGAAAGAGTTGGGAACGAGATTAAACTTTAGCACCGCCTTTCACCCTCAAACAGATGGACAATCAGAAAGGACAATTCAGACCCTTGAAGATATGTTGAGGACAATGGTGCTAGACCGAGGAGGAAGTTGGGAATCAGTGCTGCCATTGATCGAATTCGCCTACAACAATAGTTACCAGGCAACCATTGATATGGCACCTTATGAGGCGCTGTATGGAAGGAAGTGTAGATCACCACTTTACTGGGATGAAGTGGGTGAAAGAAAAATCCTTGGGCCAGATGCAGTAAGCGAGATGATTGAGACCATCCGCCAGATTAGAGCAAGAATTAAAGAGGCTCAGGACAGACAGAAGTCTTATGCTGATACCCGACGAACTGAACTACAATTTCAGATTGGAGACAAGGTTTTCCTTAAAATATCACCCTCGAAAGGGATCGTTAGATTCGGTGTTAAGGGTAAGTTGAGACCCCGTTTTGTAGGACCTTATGAGATCCTAGAAAGAATAGGTCCCGTAGCGTATAGGTTGGCACTGCCACCTAGCTTTGGAAACGTCCACAATGTGTTCCACGTGTCACAGCTGAGACGGTACGTGTTTGACCCCAAACACGTGATTCACCAAGATGAAATGATTCTTAACCCAGACTTGACGTACGAGGAAAAACCTGAAGCCATTTTAGACCGAAAGGTGCAAGAGTTAAGGAATAAATCGATCGCGTCAGTCAAAATACTGTGGAGACACCATGGACCGGAAGAAGCAACGTGGGAACTTGAGGACCAGATGAAAGAAAAATACCCAGAACTTTTCACATAGGTATGCAAATTTCGGGACGAAATTTTTGTTAAGAGGGGTAGTATGTAACAACCCGCTCTTTTATTATATTTAAATCCAGTAATACGATAATTATTATTTCATCTTTCAGTAAATCAGGCCCAGTAATTATTTATTATTTAAATTCAACTTATGACACTGGATTATATTCTAATTAAGCAGGATTATTATTTTATTACCAAGTCAGTAGTTTCGCGTAAATAAAATCGCAATGAAAATTATTGAGTAAGCCAATAATTATTTCAGATTCATAACTGACTTAGCGAAGTCATGTTATTTATTAATCACAATAGAATTATTTTTCTATTTTTATTATTATTTCTTGAGTCGTGAATTTATTCCGGTTTATGAAGAATTAAATCTACGGATTTAATTTAGAATTTATTCTAGCTAAGAAAGGAAGCAAATATCGAGTAGTTTCATAAACACGCGATATTAACAAAACCCGGTAGTTGGATTTTATTTAAAAAAAAAATGCAATACAATATTACAGATATAGAAATTCCAAGACAAGAATTATTGCTTCTGTTTATACTTCACTTTACAAACCCCTATTTTTCTATCTATCTACCAACACTTAAAAAAAAAAGGAATAGTGTATGTGTGTGAAAAAAATCTGCAGCTATCCCTTAAGCATGCTCAGCCATCTATTCTGGACATTTTTTTGACTCCAGCTCCACGCCTATGTAATATTTTTTTTTGACTCCAGCTCCACGCCTATGTGATACTCCTTTTTGACTCCAGCTCCAGTAGCATATTTGCAAAATTTTCACACCCGAACACCTTCATGTGGTTTCAGATTTCAGCAGCTATTAATCTTCATTTCATTCCCATTCCACACTGCACTGCTCTTCATTCGGTGCTCTGCCAAGTATCCTCAAGCCATTCCAGTAACACCTTAACACTTGAAGAAGTGAGAGAGAGATCGTTTATTCATTACTCTGCCAAACTGCCAGATTATCTCAGTTCATTCAACAACCAACACAAACATTCAAGGTATTGATTCTATCTCAAATATCCATTCCAGTAAAGCATTCATACCAAAGCATGATCAGTTTCACAATGATAGAAAAACCATTGTAGGCATAATGAACTTAGCAAAGTTACACTCTTTATAGTGCAAACACCAATAACTCTTATGCAAAGCAAGAACAGGCTGCACTCTTTCACCACTAGGAAAATAAGAATTGTAGAAGATGTACCCCTAGACTGCCTTTGTTCGTATGTTGCTAAGACAAATACAGTAAAACCCCAAACTCCAAACCACACGCCATTTTCATAGTAGAGAAGAAACTACGCTAAGGATGAAGGAAGAAGAGAGAGCTTAGCTTATGAAGGAGGAAACAGCTGACTGCTCTGCTCGACGCGGCTTCGAGTCAGCGGCGGCGAGCGAACGAGACCAATCGACGGTACACATAAGCAGCAGAGCCCGCTGCTCGTCGGAATTAAACAGCAGCGGCGACCTTCGGCCCCGCCGAAGGAAGCCTCGGACTCGAGTCGAGGAAGGAGAAGACAGAGGCCGTGGCGACAAGCGGACGAACCCTGGCGTGCGACGGCGCGGCGAACCTCGCCGGTCATCCAGAAGCAGCAGAGACCAAGCGCGGCGGCCGCTCGCCGGTTGCTCAGCGGTGGCGGTGGAGGCGGATTCAAATGCAGGGAGGAGAGCTAGGGTTTCCTACTTCTGTCGACCTTGAGGAGGGAAATTGAAGAGAGAGAGGAAGACGCCGGACCTTGACGAGGCAGAAGCTGATACGCCGACGGCTGAAACGGCCGGAGCAGGGGCGGCGAAATGCCCGATCGGACTTGAGAGAGAGGAACCGAGCGGATGTTGAGAGGGACCGAGAGGAAAGGGAGAGATGGGGGCTTTGTATTTTGATTCATTTGGGCTTCTCCCATTTAATTAAAATTGGGCCTAACTTATTTTATTTTTTTTGTATTTGGGCTGGGAATTCTATTAATTAGGGCCTATTTTATTCTTTTGAGCTAAAACCTCTTTGAGCCCAATAAGAGTTATTATTTTCGGCCCTCATTATTAATCCTAATTATATTTAATTAGTGATTAATTTTAAGACTTACTAATTATTAATTAGTAAGTGAATTAGATTATTTTTAAGATGAGTAGATTATTAAATATTAATAATCCGACCTCATAAGACGAGCTTTATTTCCTTAAATAGGATTAGCATCTCATAATTTAATTAAAGGAATATGAGTCATGCATAATCATTTCACGCATCCTCATTTATTGAGATTTTTCGAGAATTAGAATCTTATTTTATTTTCTCGGATTAAAGGTCAAGCACCAGAGTTAGAGCTAAACCGTGAGTCTGCTATTCAGGTGGGCTTTCTACGTATAAACTAAAATTATATATTAGAATTGTTAAGACTTTATGCTTATGAATTTAAATGATATTGTCAATGCCTAAATGCTTTATGTTTTATTATTAATTGCCTATCTGATGTTAATCGAATTCGGATTCTGGATGGGATCGCAAATCCCTTCGGAATTAGTGTACACCTTGTGATCGTGAGTCATCTAGCGGGTTGGCCGATCATAGTGTTCGTAGAGGGAGGCCTCCCTCTCGGCACGAGTTACTGATATGGTAATTAATGATATAAAATACCTGCGCGGGTTATTGATGAAAGAAATGATATTATGTTTGGTAAATACGAGTCTTTAAAGGAAAACCCTCGTATATTACTACTGTTGAAAGGCTTGACAATAAAATATTATGCATGTATGTAAATTTCGGCAAGTGTCCACTAAGTACTTTTGTACTTAGCCCTGCATGTATTTTTAAATGTGCAGGTTGAGCTGTGATCGAGGATGTAGTGTGCAAGCGGAGCTTTTGTCAATTTAGAACGAGAACCTCAGAGTGGAGTATATGTCTTCATACATATACTCAAGTTATTGTTATTCCGCTGCGAACACTGATTATGTTAAGATATTATGTCATTTGTCAAACAATATGTATTATTTAATAATGTACTAAAACCATTGAGTACCCGTTTTGAGATAATATTATGTACGGTCCTCTTGTGGCCTTCGTTGATATCTAGATATTTCGATTGAATGCTTTATACAAGTCGAGTCATCAAGAAGCTAAACATGCCCCTTTTCTAATCCCGCTCCTAATTCCCCTCCCCTAGTCGCGGTTTCCCCGAAATTGCTATCCTTAGCAAGTGCGGTCGTGACATTACCTTAGGCTGCCGGTCGATGGAAGCAGTGGCGGCGGTGTCTCCGGCCTTCGGCTGGAGAAGATACACCAGGCGCGGCGGCGGCGGCTTACGCCGTGTCTGCCGGCGTGTGTGAGAGTTAGGGATAGAGAGAGAGGGAGAACAGGTGGCGGCCGTGGCGTTGAACGGCGGCGGCGGATCTGCCGCGAGGATGAGGGAGCAGGCGGCGGCCCGGCGATGGCGGCACACCGCGGTGGTGGTGTCTGCTGCGCCTGGGTCCAGCGGCCGAGAGAGCGAGAGAGATAGAGGAGAAGAGAGGGGGGAGAAAAATCGAGGGAGAGGAGATGAGGGAGCAGGCGGCGTGGTCGACAGATTAACGCCGGCCTCGCTGGCGACCGGAACGGCCAGGACGCGGGGGCGGCGACGGCTGGATCGAGCGAGAGAGAGAGATGATGAGCAGTGTTCGCTTCTTGATAATTTAGAGAGAGATTTAGTCTTGATAATTGAGAGAGAGAGAGAGTGTTATGCTTTAAAAAAAAAAGGGAGAGAACCGATAATTGAGAGAGAGAGAGAGTGTTCTGCTTTAATAAAAAAAAAAGGGAGAATCGATAATTGAGAGAGAGAGAGAGAGTTCTGCTTTAATAAAAAAAAGGGAGAACCGATAATTGAGAGAGAGAGAGTGTGTTCTGCTTTAATAAAAAAAAAGGGAGAGAACCGATAATTTAGAGAGAGAGAGGAGAATTGTCGGTAGTGAGAGAACCGAGAGTGAAGACTTATGGGGAGAATTTTTGGACTCTTTTATTGGGCCTAGTTTATTTTATTGGGCCGGAGATTAATTCATTGGGCCATCTTTTTATTTCTATCTGGGCCGAATTTTTTTAATGTTCTTGGGCTGGAATTTATTTAATTCTATTGGGCCTGTTTCAGATTTGTTTAGTTCAGCCCAGCTGTTAATTCGTTATTTGGGCCGATTAAAGTGTCTATTGGACTAAGATTAATTCTTTCCAGTCCACATGAATTATTTTGGACTCCTATTATTTATTAATAATGAGTCTCGAATTTATATTACTTGGGCTCCTACGACTTAATTGATTAAGTCCAATGAAATTTATTTATTTAACCCAATAAGAATTATTATTTTAGGCCTCTTCATTAATCCTAATTATTTTAATTAGTAATTAATATTAAAATTTACTAATTTTTTTAAGGGTGATGATGGGCTCACTTATTGGGCTTCATGATTTTATTATCTTGGGCCTCATTTGTTGGGCTCTAGAATTTAATTGATGTTGGGCCTAATATTATTAATGCACTGGGCTTCGAATTTGTTCATTTGGGCTCGAATTAAATTCCTTTTGGGCCTTGATTATTTTATTTTAATTGGGCCTTCATAATTATTCTAGTATTAAGTTTAATTAGAGAAGATTTTAAGACTTACTAATTATTAATTAGTAAGTGAATTAGATTATTTTTAAGATGAGTAGATTATTAAAGATTAATAATCCGACCTCATAAGACGAGCTTTAATTCCTTAAATAGGATTAGCATCTCATAATTTAATTAAAGGAATATGAGTCATGCATAATCATTTCACGCATCCTCATTTATTGAGATTTTTCGAGAATTAGAATCTTATTTTATTTTCTCGGATTAAAGGTCAAGCACCAGAGTTAGAGCTAAACCGTGAGTCTGCTATTCAGGTGGGCTTTCTACGTATAAACTAAAATTATATATTAGAATTGTTAAGACTTTATGCTTATGAATTTAAATGATATTGTCAATGCCTAAATGCTTTATGTTTTATTATTAATTGCCTATCTGATGTTAATCGAATTCGGATTCTGGATGGGACCGCAAATCCCTTCGGAATTAGTGTACACCCTTGTGATCGTGAGTCATCTAGCGGGTTGGCCGATCATAGTGTCCGTAGAGGGAGGCCTCCCTCTCGGCACGAGTTACTGATATGGTGATTAATGATATAAAATACCTGCGCGGGTTATTGATGAAAGAAATGATATTATGTTTGGTAAATACGAGTCTTTAAAGGAAAACCCTCGTATATTACTACTGTTGAAAGGCTTGACAATAAAATATTATGCATGTATGTAAATTTCGGCAAGTGTCCACTAAGTACTTTTGTACTTAGCCCTGCATGTATTTTTAAATGTGCGGGTTGAGCTGTGATCGAGGATGTAGTGTGCAAGCGAAGTTTTTGTCAATTTAGTACGAGAACCTCAGAGTGGAGTATATGTCTTCATACATATACTCAAGTTATTGTTATTCCGCTGCGAACACTGATTATGTTAAGATATTATGTCATTTGTCAAACAATATGTATTATTTAATAATGCACTAAAACCATTGAGTACCCCGTTTTGGGATAATATTATGTACGGTCCCCTTGTGGCCTTCATTGATATCTAGATATTTCGATTGATTTCTTTATACAAGTCGAGTCATCAAGAAAACGAATATGCCCTTTCTAAATCCCGCTCCTAAATTCCCTCCCTTAGTCGCGGTTTTCCCGAATTTGCTATCCTTAGCAAGTGCGGTCGTGACAGAATGGTATCAGAGCATTTCTTTTGCTCTGAGTACTACTCATTCCTTCTAAGTTGAGTCTAGATTAAGTAAGTAAATACACTTTGAACTAGTTGACAAAAGCTTGGCACTACATCTCGTCACGCTCAACGGAGGTTATGGTAAGTACTTTCAAGTTTTAATTAAGTTAATTTCTTGAAATGTATGAAGCATGAATAAGTATGACTATGGTATGAATCACAAGAACTTAGAACTGTTAAGTTATATATGCTCACTCTCACGACGGAACATAGAAGAGAACTTAGGGAGATGCCTTAACTTTTTCTTCATGTTACGATGACATCGACAATGATGGTCGAAATAGAGAAAGAAGAATCACAAGAAGGGTCGCATGATGAAACCACGAGCATGAAGATTGAGCAGCGTAACGAACGCCAATAGTACGTTGATGGCATGGGCATAGCTTAAATATTCGAGTGTTTTTCTACGATGAGATCTCGAATTAGCTTGGCCTTTTGAACTTATTTTGTTGAAACTTTTAGTGCTCGTTGCTAGATTTAAGAAAATATCATCATCACATAACAAGCCCTAAGTTCGGTAAACAACGACACTAGAACTATATGATAGTCGAATTGGTAATCTGTGATTAAGTATTAAGAACCTGTATGGCTTGTGTAAAAACTAGATTTAGATGATGAGGTATTTTTGCACGTTATGGTTATTGAACCGAACTTGTTTTCCGATTTTAGAACCTTATCGCCTTAAGTTACTTGTCGTGTGCTACTTTTGACGATAGAATTTCCTTTGTTAGATGGCGAGGACTGTTTTCACCCGACGACGACCACTACCCCCATGGGCTAGTCCAGAGGAGGTCGAGCGGTCCTACCGCACCTATGCTCCATGTCACGGGGATAACCTTGGACAGTTCCTCGCAGGTTTTCATAGACACTGGGTCGAGGCGAGTGCACATGGAGTATCAGGGTATGACGGTATCCAGAGGTTGATCTTACTGTTACCTTCCGAGTGGCAGGGATGGGCTAGGCAGATCTCTGCCCACTACATCTTTCGCCGAGAAGATTACCACGACCTCATGGGAGACTTCCCTAGCTTTATTGCGGAGCTTCAGATCTGTTTCACTTTGTGGGGCCGCGCCCCTCTAGGGCCCTACATCCTTCCGGGAGACTACGTACAAGTGGGGACGCCTTTGCCAGCGGAGACACCCGCTACTGCCCCTGAGTCTCCGATGGTCTTGCCACGAGATTCTACACCACGTGCCTCAGTTCTAGGGCGCCGTGGTAGGCACGATGACGAGACAGGCCCTTCTCGTCCACGGGCTCGTAGGGATTTCCCATCGCCTCCTGACTCAGCGATCCGAGCTACTGCTACTCCACCACCACTGATACCTACGATAGACGCAAGGTTTGAGGCTTACATGGCAGATGTCGACAGGGTCATGGCCAACATGAGGGAGTTTCTAGATAGGGGCAAATACCCTATGCAGGAGGATGACGATACAGCACAGTATGGTACGATGAGGATTACTCGTCCTGAACCCGTGCCACCTCCAGCTCCAACCGAGCCTCGTGCCACGGCCAGGATCAGCACCAGAGACGATCCGATCCGTGAGATTGTGGACGATATCTTCCGCTCAGCCCAGATCATGCGGGAGACAGACGAGGGCCAGGGAGAGACTCCGTTGCCCAGCTGGGAGCCGGGCGAGGATGAGGAGGAGGACCCCGATGAGGATGAGGAGGAGGACCCCGAGGAGGATCCAGAAGAGGACCCCCTGGCGTCACCGAGGAGCAGTCGTACCGCGACTCAGAGTTCACAAATTTGATAGTTTTAGCTTGTGGATGTACTCCGGAAACGATAATTCGTTCCAATGACTATGATTTTATTTATGTTGTTTCTAGCTAGCATTAGTACGGAAATGTTGGCCTCTAGGACGTTCCGTGAATAAAAACCCTTTTGTGATTGCTTAACTAGTAAGCCGATACATCATAGGGAGTACTAGATAGACTTTACTTACATTTTGGGTTGACGATGTAAAAGCCCTCGATGAGGCAATATTCCATGATATATATATGACCCTAGCATGGGCTTTCTACGACGATCTCGTGTATGTTTTATGTTTCTCTACGAGTTTTATTCTTCACGAGTCAGTTAAGAATGTAGTAACTTTGAATAATGTGACTTGTGCATGCAACGGTTCCTGTTATATTTTAGTTTTGGAGTTATGATAAGTTAAATTTGACAAACAGTTCTTTATTAATTACCTTAGAGACTCCTGTATAGAATGCGTTAAAATGGGTGTTTGTATTGTACAGAATGCCACCTAAACGAGGTCGCCCCGCTAGGAGGAACGTTAACAACAATGGAAATCGTGATGAAATACCTGAGGGACGGCGAAATGACAGGGAACCTACCCCACCCCCTCCACCCCCTGCTAGAAGGACTGAAGAACTTTTTCTTCGACAGAATCCACCCACGTTCACTGGGACAGGCGACCCAGCCGAGGCCGAAGCTTGGATACGCGCCTTGGAGCGTATCTTCACTTTTCTACACTGCACAGAAGAGGAGCGACTCTCGTGTATGTCTTTCCAACTAGCCGGATCGGCTGACTTTTGGTGGGAAGCCCGCCGAAAGATTCTGACTCCCGAACAATGGGCAGCATACACTTGGGAAGACTTTAAGACGGGATTATATGATAAGTATATTCCCAAAAGCTACAGAAAGAAGAAGGAGGCTGAGTTCTATAGCCTGAAACAAGGGAAGAAGACGGTGACAGAATATGATAGAGAGTTCTGCGATCTATCGCGTTATGCTCCGCAACAGGTGGATACTGATGAGAAAATGGCGGAGAAATTTTGTGCTGGTCTGAGGCACGAGATTCGGATGACTCTAGCTAGTCATGGTGGACTCTCATACACCGAGTCTTTGAACAGGGCACTGGACATCGAAGCTGCGATGCCAGTAGAAAGGTTGGCTCCGCCACAGACCTCAGCGCCAGCCAACCCACCTGCACGCCCTCAGAACTTTAAAGGGAAGCGCAACTGGAACGACCATAGAGGGAATGAAAACCAGACTAACAAGAGGCCATGGCAAGGAAATGCGCCGTTGGGACAATATCAGCAACAAGGACAAGGGAAACAACAGGGTCCTGCCCCGGCTGGAGGCAGCCAAAGACAAAATGAAGTTCCCCTTTGTCCAAAATGCCACAAACCACATCGTGGTGTCTGTAAGGCTGGAACTGACAGTTGCTACACGTGTGGCCAGAAGGGCCACTACTCCTCACAATGCCCCAACAAACAGCAGGGCGCGGCAATCAGGGCCACTTATGCCCAGCCCCTGCAAGCAGTTCAAGGGCAACACCAGCCCCGCCAACAACAGCCATACCAGCAACAATACCAATACCAGCCCCGCCAACAACAGCCATACCAGCAGCAATACCAACACAAGAACCAACAGCGCCAACAGCAACAGAGGCGGCAACAACCATTGCCGCAGCAGGCGAGAGCCTTTGCTCTCACCCAAAACCAGCCCGAGAAGAACCAGGGAAACCTGGCAGGTATGGGCAAGCTTAAAGGTTTTTCCATAATGATTCTGTTCGATACTGGTGCCTCGCATTCTTTTATATCTGCCCCTTGCATAGATACCTTAGAAATCGAATCAGAACGAGCTAAGTGTGCCTTAAGAATCACTACACCCTCAGGAGAAAGATCTACCACCACACATGTTTGCTCGAACGTAGAATTTGAAATAGGAGAACTTAAGATGGTAGCGAACAATCTTAATATTCTGCTCATGTGGGACGTAGATATGATCTTAGGAATGGACTGGCTAGCTGAGAATCACGCCACCATCCTTTGTAGTGAACGAAAAATTTCTCTTCGACCACCTGGAAAGGAACCGACGGAATTTCACGGCATAGGTATGAAGAAAAGAGTACCAGTGATATCCGCATTACAAGCCAGAAAAGAGATGATGAAGGAAGGAAGCACAGCTTATCTCGTCTACCTAAACGGGGAAGCTAGTGAAGACAAGAAGGTGGAAGATGTGGCAATAGTACGAGACTTTCCAGAAGTTTTTCCTGAAATATTTCCAGGACTACCTCCAGACAGGCAACTAGATTTCACCATTGATCTAGAACCTGGATCTGCCCCAGTATCAAAGGCACCGTACAGGATGGCCCCAAAGGAACTACAAGAATTAAAGGTGCAACTACAGGAACTCTTGGACTTGGGTTTCATCAGACCCAGTGTCTCGCCTTGGGGAGCGCCTGTACTCTTTGTCAAGAAGAAAGATGGAACCATGAGAATGTGCATTGATTATCGAGAGTTGAACAAACTGACGCTTAAAAATAAATACCCTCTTCCAAGGATAGATGATTTGTTCGATCAACTAAAAGGAGCCAGTGTATTCTCAAAAATAGATTTAAGGTCTGGTTATCATCAACTGAAGATCAGACCAGAGGATATATCTAAGACCGCTTTCCGCACAAGATATGGTCACTATGAATTCATTGTCATGCCATTTGGTCTAACCAATGCACCGGCAGTATTCATGGACCTCATGAATCGAGTTTTCCATCCATACTTAGACAAATTTGTCTTAGTGTTTATAGATGATATCCTCATCTATTCTAAGAATGACCAAGAGCATGAAAATCATTTAAGAATCATCCTGGAGACATTAAAGACGGAGAAGTTGTTCGCCAAATTCAGCAAGTGCGAATTTTGGTTGAAAGAAGTAATGTTTCTAGGGCACATCGTATCAGCAGATGGAATCAAGGTGGACCCCGCCAAGGTGCAAGCAGTGCGCGAGTGGAAATCACCAACCACACCTAATGAAATCCGAAGTTTCTTAGGTTTGGCAGGATACTACCGGAGATTAATCGAAGGATTCTCTAAAATAGCGAGACCAATGACGCAATTACTTCGCAAAGGAATCAAGTATAAGTGGAACGAAGAGTGTGAAGCCAGCTTCCAAGAGCTGAAGAAGAAATTGACAACTGCACCAGTGCTAGCAGTTCCAGCAGCCGATAAAGAATACGTGATCTTCACAGACGCGTCCAAAAATGGGCTAGGTTGTGTGTTGATGCAAGAAGGAAAGGTCATTGCCTACGCCTCGCGACAACTAAGGCCACATGAATTGAACTACCCCACTCATGATCTGGAACTGGCAGCAATTGTGCATGCTTTGAAAATTTGGAGACACCATCTATACGGAGTTAGATGTGAAATCTTCACTGATCACAAAAGCCTTAAGTATTTTTTCGAGCAGAAAGACTTGAATATGAGACAGAGGAGATGGCTCGAGCTCGTGAAGGATTACGACTGCGGTATCAACTACCACCCGGGAAAAGCTAATGTAGTAGCTGATGCTTTAAGTCGTAAAACTCAATCCGAGTTAGGACTTCTTCTCACTCAAGAGGACACGCTTGTAAGGGATTTTGACAAATTGAAGATAGAAGTGGTTCAGCCACCGGCAACGACAAGAGCAATTATTGCAACTCTAGTAGCCGTCCCAGACCTCAGAGAAAGGATCGTCAGTGCCCAGAGAACGGATGAGAGCTTGGAAAAAGTTCGTCTCAAGATCCGAACAGGCACGCCAGGAGGCTACCAAGAGGCAACGGATAACGCAGTTCTTCTTGAAGGAAGATTGTGTATTCCCCATAACGAGGAACTGAGAAACGAGATCATGAGTGAAGCTCATGACACGCCCTATACCGCTCATCCCGGAAGTACCAAAATGTACCAAGATCTAAAACAGAAATTTTGGTGGGACGGGATGAAACGAGATATAGCCTCGTTTGTAGAGCGTTGCCTTGCATGCCAGCAAGTGAAAGCTTTACATCAACGACCATATGGGAAATTACAGCCATTGGAAATTCCAGAATGGAAGTGGGAGCACATAGCGATGGATTTTGTGACGGGTCTACCCAAGACAAATAGGGGCAACACATCTATTTGGGTAATAGTAGACCGTCTCACAAAGAGCGCTCATTTTATACCGATTCCAATTACCCATGGATCGGAGAAACTAGCCCAACTGTACATTCGTGAGATTGTACGGCTACATGGAATACCAATATCCATTACTTCAGATAGAGATTCAAAATTTACTTCTAGATTTTGGATCAGTTTACAGAAAGAGTTGGGAACGAGATTAAACTTTAGCACCGCCTTTCACCCTCAAACAGATGGACAATCAGAAAGGACAATTCAAACCCTTGAAGATATGTTGAGGACAGTGGTGCTAGACCGAGGAGGAAGTTGGGAATCAGTGCTGCCATTAATCGAATTCGCCTACAACAATAGTTACCAGGCAACCATTGATATGGCACCTTATGAGGCGCTGTATGGAAGGAAGTGTAGATCACCACTTTACTGGGATGAAGTGGGTGAAAGAAAAATCCTTGGGCCAGATGCAGTAAGCGAAATGATCGAGACCATCCTCCAGATTAGAGCAAGAATTAAAGAGGCCCAGGACAGACAGAAGTCTTATGCTGATACCCGACGAACTGAACTACAATTTCAGATTGGAAACAAGGTTTTCCTTAAAATATCACCCTCGAAAGGGATCGTTAGATTCGGTGTTAAGGGTAAGTTGAGACCCCGTTTTGTAGGACCTTATGAGATCCTTGAAAGAATAGGTCCCGTAGCGTATAGGTTGGCACTGCCACCTAGCTTTGGAAACGTCCACAATGTGTTCCACGTGTCACAGCTAAGACAGTACGTGTTTGACCCCAAACACGTGATTCACCAAGATGAAATGATTCTTAACCCAGACTTGACGTACGAGGAAAAACCTGAAGCCATTTTGGACCGAAAGGTGCAAGAGTTAAGGAATAAATCGATCGCGTCAGTCAAAATACTGTGGAGACACCATGGACCGGAAGAAGCAACGTGGGAACTTGAGGACCAGATGAAAGAAAAATACCCAGAACTTTTCACATAGGTATGCAAATTTCGGGACGAAATTTCTTTTAAGGGGGATAGTATGTAATGACCCGACTTTTTAATAAGGATTATATACTTTTAATTACTGATTTAAGGATTGATTATGGTAATTAGGGTTCAGCATCCATTAATAAAATACATATTTATATGAATTTGATAATTTATATATGTGATGATTTTTTTTTTTTATTTTCAATAGATGATGCACTCAAAATATATTTTGAGTCCATTAATTTATTGTGGAGAATTTAACACTGAAGTGTTAAATATGAATCTTTTATCGATTGTTTACTTAAGCCCATGAGTAATTTAATTTATGTTAGAAGCAAGCTCAAATGGATTTTATGCTTCAATAAGAATTAGGCTTATATGTCTTAATGTATTTAAATGAGTTTGGAACCATATAATTAATATATTAATCTCTTAGATATTTTAATTAGAATAATCCTAAGCATGCTGAATCCTAAGCATGCTGAAGAATTTACTACGCATGCTGAAGGAAATTCTTCAGTCATACAAAGCTAGCTGAAAGTGTTCATACCTGTAAGTTGAAGAATTTCCACGATCCAAACCACCCCATTTTTCTTTAAAACCACAGCCACTTTCACCATTCTCACACCACCATTTTCAACTACTGCAGCCCAATTTCACAGCCAACTTTAAGAGACTATTATCCACCTACTCAAGGTATCATCACCCTCAGGGAACCACCAATTCATATCAATTCATACGGCTGTTCTGATATTTCACAACATGTTTACATATGCACATATGAACTGAAATTTACAGACTAGTTCAGTTTCAAGAAAAGAATTTCAGATTTCATTAAGCAATTACAGTATGAGAATGATATGTGCTAAGAAAAAAATCCTATGCTATTTTGTGAACTGAATTGTGGCTTGAACCCTACTGTGTGTGTGAGTCAAGGTCAGGGGACGGCAGCCGCGGTGGCTGCCGGCGGTCGACGGTCGGCGACGGAGCCGAGGTGGTCTCCGATCTGCCAAAGAGGGAAAAAGAGATGAGTATTTCAGATTTTTAATTTAGAAAATGGAAAAAGGGGGAAAATAGAAAAGGAAGAAATTAGGGCTTACCTTAGGCTGCCGGTCGATGGAAGCAGTGGCGGCGGTGGCTCCGGCCTTCGGCTGGAGAAGATACACCAGGCGCGGCGGCGGCGGCTTACGCCGTGTCTGCCGGCGTGTGTGAGAGTTAGGGATAGAGAGAGAGGGAGAACAGGTGGCGGCCGTGGCGTTGAACGGCGGCGGCGGATCTGCCGCGAGGATGAGGGAGCAGGCGGCGGCCCGGCGATGGCGGCACACCGCGGTGGTGGTGTCTGCTGCGCCTGGGTCCAGCGGCCGAGAGAGCGAGAGAGATAGAGGAGAAGAGAGGGGGGAGAAAAATCGAGGGAGAGGAGATGAGGGAGCAGGCGGCGTGGTCGACAGATTAACGCCGGCCTCGCTGGCGACCGGAACGGCCAGGACGCGGGGGCGGCGACGGCTGGATCGAGCGAGAGAGAGAGATGATGAGCAGTGTTCGCTTCTTGATAATTTAGAGAGAGATTTAGTCTTGATAATTGAGAGAGAGAGAGAGTGTTATGCTTTAAAAAAAAAAGGGAGAGAACCGATAATTGAGAGAGAGAGAGAGTGTTCTGCTTTAATAAAAAAAAAAGGGAGAATCGATAATTGAGAGAGAGAGAGAGAGAGTTCTGCTTTAATAAAAAAAAGGGAGAACCGATAATTGAGAGAGAGAGAGTGTGTTCTGCTTTAATAAAAAAAAAAGGGAGAGAACCGATAATTTAGAGAGAGAGAGGAGAATTGTCGGTAGTGAGAGAACCGAGAGTGAAGACTTATGGGGAGAATTTTTGGACTCTTTTATTGGGCCTAGTTTATTTTATTGGGCCGGAGATTAATTCATTGGGCCATCTTTTTATTTCTATCTGGGCCGAATTTATTTAATGTTCTTGGGCTGGAATTTATTTAATTCTATTGGGCCTGTTTCAGATTTGTTTAGTTCAGCCCAGCTGTTAATTCGTTATTTGGGCCGATTAAAGTGTCTATTGGACTAAGATTAATTCTTTCCAGTCCACATGAATTATTTTGGACTCCTATTATTTATTAATAATGAGTCTCGAATTTATATTACTTGGGCTCCTACGACTTAATTGATTAAGTCCAATGAAATTTATTTATTTAACCCAATAAGAATTATTATTTTAGGCCTCTTCATTAATCCTAATTATTTTAATTAGTAATTAATATTAAAATTTACTAATTTTTTTAAGGGTGATGATGGGCTCACTTATTGGGCTTCATGATTTTATTATCTTGGGCCTCATTTGTTGGGCTCTAGAATTTAATTGATGTTGGGCCTAATATTATTAATGCACTGGGCTTCGAATTTGTTCATTTGGGCTCGAATTAAATTCCTTTTGGGCCTTGATTATTTTATTTTAATTGGGCCTTCATAATTATTCTAGTATTAAGTTTAATTAGAGAAGATTTTAAGACTTACTAATTATTAATTAGTAAGTGAATTAGATTATTTTTAAGATGAGTAGATTATTAAAGATTAATAATCCGACCTCATAAGACGAGCTTTAATTCCTTAAATAGGATTAGCATCTCATAATTTAATTAAAGGAATATGAGTCATGCATAATCATTTCACGCATCCTCATTTATTGAGATTTTTCGAGAATTAGAATCTTATTTTATTTTCTCGGATTAAAGGTCAAGCACCAGAGTTAGAGCTAAACCGTGAGTCTGCTATTCAGGTGGGCTTTCTACGTATAAACTAAAATTATATATTAGAATTGTTAAGACTTTATGCTTATGAATTTAAATGATATTGTCAATGCCTAAATGCTTTATGTTTTATTATTAATTGCCTATCTGATGTTAATCGAATTCGGATTCTGGATGGGACCGCAAATCCCTTCGGAATTAGTGTACACCCTTGTGATCGTGAGTCATCTAGCGGGTTGGCCGATCATAGTGTCCGTAGAGGGAGGCCTCCCTCTCGGCACGAGTTACTGATATGGTGATTAATGATATAAAATACCTGCGCGGGTTATTGATGAAAGAAATGATATTATGTTTGGTAAATACGAGTCTTTAAAGGAAAACCCTCGTATATTACTACTGTTGAAAGGCTTGACAATAAAATATTATGCATGTATGTAAATTTCGGCAAGTGTCCACTAAGTACTTTTGTACTTAGCCCTGCATGTATTTTTAAATGTGCAGGTTGAGCTGTGATCGAGGATGTAGTGTGCAAGCGAAGTTTTTGTCAATTTAGTACGAGAACCTCAGAGTGGAGTATATGTCTTCATACATATACTCAAGTTATTGTTATTCCGCTGCGAACACTGATTATGTTAAGATATTATGTCATTTGTCAAACAATATGTATTATTTAATAATGCACTAAAACCATTGAATACCCCGTTTTGGGATAATATTATGTACGGTCCCCTTGTGGCCTTCATTGATATCTAGATATTTCGATTGATTTCTTTATACAAGTCGAGTCATCAAGAAAACGAATATGCCCTTTCTAAATCCCGCTCCTAAATTCCCTCCCTTAGTCGCGGTTTTCCCGAATTTGCTATCCTTAGCAAGTGCGGTCGTGACATTTATATTTTTTAACTTCATCCATTTTTTTTCTTGTTTCTCTTTTCTTCTTTATATTTTATCCATTTTCTTCTTGTTTCTCTACGTCCAAAGTTCCTCAAAATATAATGGCAATCAATACAAATACCATTTTAATATATATATCCCCCCAATATATATATATATATATAGAGCATATAGATCGATAGAGAGATTTTTAATAATTTTTTATTTGTTATAAGATTTAGCAAATATATTAGTTATTGATTCATCTTCGTCTTCTTTTTAATAAAATTGATTCATCTCCTTTAATATTTTAGCACATATAATATATATTAGAATAAAGTAGTAATTTATTATTAAAATAATTAAGAAATTAGATTTAAATAAATATTTAGGAATTTCAATAATACGACTAAATTTCAATGAGGTAGTTAACAAATTATCGAACTTAAAGTTAGTGGTGCTCAACTTAATTTGACTCGAGCTCTAATTTTATACTAACTATTTTGTAGTATATAAATTAATTAATATTGAAACTTTAACAATTTATTGTAGTAAAACATTGACATAATGATATTCTGCTATACATGTCTATATATATATATATATATACATATATATATATATATGTATATATATGTGTGTGTTTTATAAGTTTATTATAAAATATAAGCTCCATTTTAATTATAAGTTTATTAGAAAATATAATATTATGATACACAACATACTATAATATGTAATACATTAATGAAATAATTATATTGTGAAACCATTTTATATTATCAAAATAGAGTGAAGTGTGCAGCCGTGTAGCGTGTAGCGTGCAGCCGTGAATGTTATATTGTGGTTGTTTAGCCCTATTTTGTGATGAATTTGTGGGTGTTTACGACTTATTTTGACTTTTATTTTGGTCTCTTTCACTCAAGAGTTGAATGATTTGAGCTTTTGTGCTAATTTTGTTGTCTCAGGATTTTGTGCTCACATTGATTGATATGTGAACAAACGTAAAGTCAGAATTTAGTTGATTGGTCTGAAGAAGAATCGAAGTTCGTCTCGATACGAGTTCGTAGGCGAAAACGGATCTAAAATCCGACTTGAAACGAGGGAGAACGGACCAAAACAAAAACGCTGCGCATTGCAGTCTGCGAAGGGCATACACGGCGCCGCCGTGGGACGGCGGCCGCCGTCCCTGGGCGCGTTTTTTTTCCGTTTAAAAGACGAATTTTAGGGTTTTTCACCCCATTCTCGATCCCAGCAGCCTCTAGGGCGATTTCCACTATTTTCCTTTGGTTTTTAGAGATTCAAAACATCAACTTTCGCTCTCGGATTCATTGGATTACTGTGGATTGCACTTTTCATTCCGTTGGATTAGTTTACTTGGATCACTACGTTTTGTAAGAACTCATTTGTTTCTCTTAGTTAATTTGAATCCTTTGATTTATTTGAATCCTTTGTTTTATGCTTTTGATGAATGTGATGATTTGAAGTTACTTTCGTTGAATCTTGATAATTTACGTGATTCGTTAGTTCGTCATTGTTTGCCTACGTATTTCTCTTGTTTGAGTATGCTTAGGAATCTCTCGCTTATGGTGATTTAAGCTTTCTTGAAAACTGAATTGGATGCTTGATTTAGTTTCTTGCCTAGGTAGTAATTAATCGTTGATTTTCATGAGTTTATGATCGTTTGGTTTAGAGTACTAGATTGAAACCCTAGTTGATAGCCTTAATGTTCAATCTCTATGTTCTTAGTTATTACATGTCTACTGCATTAGTTAATGTTTATTACTTTCTTCCGTTTATGTTTTGGTGATTAGAGTGCGAGATAGTGCCAGACCCAACTACCCGATTAGAGTGTTTAGGTTTATTTCCCGTTTTCTGTGCGTAGCATGATCAGAGCCCTGCTTAGCCTTCCTTGAGAGACGACTTGGGTTAGCTTATTACACTAGGACGACCTCGTACGATTGCGAGTCAATCCCTTAGGTGTTTTGGGTTGAGTCAAATTTTGGCGCCGTTGCCGGGGAGGGCTTTAGGCGTTTGGTTGTGCTACTTTGTTTTCCGTGTTTATTTTATTTTTATTTTTTGCTCGGTTATTTTCTTTCTCCCACCGGTGCGTTTGATCTGTTTTGTTGAGTGTTGTGTTGCTAGGGAGTTAAAGTCTTAACAGGAATTTGGCATTCTACTTGACAACACTCACCGTGCACGCGAGGTGCTTGAAGCCTAGGAGAGGGTACCGAGTCTCTTTTATCTAGCGTTGGAGTTGAGAAGATGGCAGGAAAAAATTTGCAGTACATGGGGGATTTTACCCGGCCTGTCATAGAGGCCACGAACTCAGCTATTGTACTCCCCACTGCAGTCAGGAATTACAACCTGAAGCCCAATGATTCAAGTTTGCTCCCCCTCTTCTATGGGCTGCCGAATGAAGATGCCCTGCAGTTTATCCGGGACTTCTGCACCCAAGTGCAAACTTTTCCACTGTTGGAGATCACAGATGATCAGCTGAAGCTTAAATGTTTCCAGTATGCACTTAAGGATCGGGCAAGGACTTGGCTTCTCTCCTTACCGCCTAGTTCTATCACTACTTGGGGAGAGGCCTGCGAGAAGTTTATGTTGAAGTTCTACCCAAATCACAAGACACGAGAGATTAGAACTCAAATCATGAACTTTGTTCAAGGAGTCGACGAGCCACTTCATGAGGCTTGGGAGAGATTCCAGGAGCTCCTCCGCCAGTGCCCGCAGCATCAGTTAACCCCAGTGATGTTGATGCAACTCTTTTATGACGGGTTGCTGCAGACTTCTCAATTTATGGTGGATAGCACGGCAGGAGGCAACATTGCCCGGAAGACAGCTGATGAACTCAAGGAGATCTTCAACACACTTGCCGCGAGTTCCCAACAAAAGTCGGTAAGAGGAAGGAGGGTTGAAGCTAATGCAGCAGATCCAAACAATGAGCTTCAGAAGCAAGTAGCGGACTTGATGAGGCAAGTACAGCACCTCAGGATGAACCAGGTGGAGGCTCCACCCGCTCACGCACCACCAGCAGAAGGTTGTGGCATATGTGGCGAGTATGGCCATGGAGCCAACGAGTGCCATGGGATGGGCGAGCGTACTTATGAAAGAGGAGTAGAAGTCTTTGCTGCACAAGGGTATTCGAGTAGGCAACTCCAGGGTCACATGCAAGGACACGGGCAGAGTTCTCAATACTGTCAATTCCAGCAGCCTATGGGTTATCAGAACCAGCAGCAGTTCTACCCACCTCAGCAGCACCAACCTCCAGGCTCCTTATTTGAGGATCAGATGCAAGCTAGCAAACAGGCGATGGAGGCTCAGAGTGCTACCATCAAGCGCCTCGAGACTACAGTGGGGCAACTAACAGGAACCTTGAATCAGCTGCAGCAAAAACAGCCAACTGGGAAGTTCCCAAACCAGGGCAAACAACCGCATCAAGCTCATGCCGTAGCGGTAGTCAAGGAAAATGCCCCAATAACCATGGGGAAATGGAGAAGCAAAACAGTGGAAGCAATCAAGGCTACCCAATGCCCCAGTGAGCCACTGCCACCTGTCATTGTTGTACCAGACCAACCACCACCCAAGCAAGGAGATCCAGGTAGCTTTATTTTTGATATTAGCTTAGGTGGGGTTGAAAAGGTTTTTGGAATGCTTGATCTGGGCGCGGCAGTGAATTTGATGCCACTTGATATTTTTGAGAAATTGGGTAATAAAGAGCTGAAATGCACGAATATTAAGATAGAGCTAGCTGACGGCTCCATTAGCAGCCCACGAGGTCTTGTTGAGGATGTTGAGGTGGTAGTGAGGGGGATTAGGATCTTGGCTGATTTTGTTATCCTGGATGTGGGAAAAGGGATTAGAGGCGAGAATGGGCATCTAGTGCTACTTGGCCGACCCTTTATGGCTACCACCCATACTCGCATCGATGTGGGTACGGGAACTGTAAGTATGGTAGGGGCAGGTAGAGCGGTAACATTCTCAGTTTTTGATAAAAAACCTACTACCCCCACTCCCTTAATTCAAATCTGCTCTTATGTTGAAACATTTGATGCTTTGGATGAGGATTGTATTGTGCAGGACTTCCTTAATAAGCTACAGGAAGAGGACGAGATCGTGGAAGAATTTCTTGCTAACTTGCAAGATGAAAGTGAGATTGAGAGAGAATTCCTGGATAAGCTACAAGAGAAAGATGATAAAGAGCAAGGCCTTCTGTGTGCCTTGCTACTGGAAGAGAAGCTGGATGAGGTTGGGTCACTAAATTTCGTTGGATGTGTGGATAGAGGGCCATCCCAGGATATGAGCATGGAGCACTCATTTGGAGGACCCGCAGCTGCAATTCAAGAAGATGAGTTTACAAGGGCGTTAAGGCAGCTGGAGCTTCAATCGGATTTTGGTTAAGGGACCTTCTTAGTCGGGCTGACGACTTAAAAACTAGCGCTGCATGGGAGGCAACCCATGTTTTCTTGCTTTTTCTGGTTTTGTTTTTCTGTCGTTTTGTTTGTGTTGTGTTTTGTTGCATCTGTTGTTTGGTGCAGGTTGTTGCGTTGGAGACTGCTTGTTCTTTGGATGAGAGAGAGGCAGACATCGTGGGACACTACAGACTCACCACTGGATCGGTATTTAGGGAAGTTTCCTCCTTCACCCCTCTTTTTGTTTGCACTGAGGACAGTGCCAGAGTTTAAGTGGGGGGGGGGGTGTTTGTTGGTAGTTGTGAATCCTGTGGGTGTCTTCTTGCTGTGTTCTTGGGCTTTCTTGTGTGGGGCGAATGGTCCCCTTGTCTTGATTTCTTGTTTGTTTTTTAGTGCACCTCGCATGTTGATGGTGGTTCACTAGCGATTCTGGTTTTTGTTTTGAGTGGTTTGTTGTCCTTGTTCTTTGTGATTGAGTTGTTCCCAATTTGGTGTAAGTAGTTTAATGTTTGGATGCAACACCCTGATGAGCAACTCTTGATGTGATTTGTCCGATAGAGGCTAGGGGGAGTGTTTTCATTGCAATTTCCTAATATCTTTCTCTGAGTTGAAATGTTTGGTTGGTTGTTGAGTTTTAGATAGCTCTGGGTCTCTGCTCCTCTAATGGCATCATTATGAGCATGGGAAACCACGCGAGAATATTTTGGATCACCTCCAAAAGTGTCAATCTCGTGAATTACGGCCCATCTATTAAGAGCGAAAATAACTTCACCCCAAAAAAAAAAAGTGAAATGTGAAAAAAAAATGAAAGAATGTGAAAAAGGAACGAGATATGATTATAAAGGAAATTGCATTAGGAAATTCACCCCTAGCGGAGAATTGGGTCTGATCGGATTGAGTTGTATCACCTTGTTGTTGCATTATAAACCTTAAATTTGAACACCTGATTGGGGACATTGATATCTTGGAAGACTTGGATTGGTTGGTGTTTTGGCTTGGTGAGTAGAATCGCTTGTGGATTTCCATTTGATGTTGTGACTGTTGCTTGAGGACAAGCAAGGATTTAAGTGTGGGGGGGTTGTTTAGCCCTATTTTGTGATGAATTTGTGGGTGTTTACGACTTATTTTGACTTTTATTTTGGTCTCTTTCACTCAAGAGTTGAATGATTTGAGCTTTTGTGCTAATTTTGTTGTCTCAGGATTTTGTGCTCACATTGATTGATATGTGAACAAACGTAAAGTCAGAATTTAGTTGATTGGTCTGAAGAAGAATCGAAGTTCGTCTCGATACGAGTTCGTAGGCGAAAACGGATCTAAAATCCGACTTGAAACGAGGGAGAACGGACCAAAACAAAAACGCTGCGCATTGCAGTCTGCGAAGGGCATACACGGCGCCGCCGTGGGACGGCGGCCGCCGTCCCTGGGCGCGTTTTTTTCCGTTTAAAAGACGAATTTTAGGGTTTTTCACCCCATTCTCGATCCCAGCAGCCTCTAGGGCGATTTCCACTATTTTCCTTTGGTTTTTAGAGATTCAAAACATCAACTTTCGCTCTCGGATTCATTGGATTACTGTGGATTGCACTTTTCATTCCGTTGGATTAGTTTACTTGGATCACTACGTTTTGTAAGAACTCATTTGTTTCTCTTAGTTAATTTGAATCCTTTGATTTATTTGAATCCTTTGTTTTATGCTTTTGATGAATGTGATGATTTGAAGTTACTTTCGTTGAATCTTGATAATTTACGTGATTCGTTAGTTCGTCATTGTTTGCCTACGTATTTCTCTTGTTTGAGTATGCTTAGGAATCTCTCGCTTATGGTGATTTAAGCTTTCTTGAAAACTGAATTGGATGCTTGATTTAGTTTCTTGCCTAGGTAGTAATTAATCGTTGATTTTCATGAGTTTATGATCGTTTGGTTTAGAGTACTAGATTGAAACCCTAGTTGATAGCCTTAATGTTCAATCTCTATGTTCTTAGTTATTACATGTCTACTGCATTAGTTAATGTTTATTACTTTCTTCCGTTTATGTTTTGGTGATTAGAGTGCGAGATAGTGCCAGACCCAACTACCCGATTAGAGTGTTTAGGTTTATTTCCCGTTTTCTGTGCGTAGCATGATCAGAGCCCTGCTTAGCCTTCCTTGAGAGACGACTTGGGTTAGCTTATTACACTAGGACGACCTCGTACGATTGCGAGTCAATCCCTTAGGTGTTTTGGGTTGAGTCAGTGGTTTATATTAAATTTAATTAGTAAAAAAATAGTGAAATTTAGATGAGCATTAAAAGATATAAACAAATGACTATAATTTGAATTGAAATTCTCAATTTCGAATTATACACGGTCACACGGATTGTGTTAATATTTTAATTAAGCAACCTAATAAGAATTACTATTAATATATTATTCATATGCAAAAAAATCTACTATCTATTCTCATATGGAATTTCATATATATAATTTGGCTAAGTACGTAATTCAAGCACGGTACACGATACAGGCGATCGTGGGCCGTGTGCGGATGAACGTGAAGAGTGTCGTGCAATCGTGTAACTGTGTTCACATTAAATGCATAGCTTCCTTTTAAGTTTTGATTAATTAGATTTTAAATTTATCATCACTGATGTAGTTTACTAGTTTCCCAAGGTACAGATTGGCTCGTCTATGCGGTGGAACGATTACTATGGTGACATCTTGGCATCTAATTGCAGCCATTGATTGAAAATCTTAGTCAAAATTAGGTGGAAACCTAGACTTAATAGTGGAAGCTAATAAAGAACCATCAACATATGTGATTACTAACGAACCATTATTAGCTAAAAAACATTCATAACAATAAGCTTATCACATTTTTTCGTCATACTGCATTAGGCATATCAAACAAAATTAGAAAATCACTAAATCAATGCCAATTCCCTAACAAGTCACGGTTAGGGCTCACGCTTAAGGTTTAGGGCACACGATGGGGAGTTCATCGGCCACGCTGAAAAAGAAATCGTGCACGGTACACGCTATATGCTGAAATGAAAATTTTATTGAAAAGAAAGAAAAGTTGTTACAAAACCGGAGTAACGAAAA
Organism: Salvia miltiorrhiza; assembly: GCF_028751815.1. Classification (NCBI taxonomy): domain Eukaryota; kingdom Viridiplantae; phylum Streptophyta; class Magnoliopsida; order Lamiales; family Lamiaceae; genus Salvia; species Salvia miltiorrhiza. The sequence continues at coordinate 295,403 of NW_026651474.1, read as the reverse complement.
ACAGTACAGCTGGGACCAACGTAGGGCGCAACACGACCGAACAAACAACCCAAAAAAACAAAACCATAGTTCAAGGGAACGGGAAAGCCGCCGCCACAGCAAACGAGCCGCGCAAACAAACATCAAAGCAAACGAGCCACGCAAACGAGAGCACGCCAAACCACTCCAGCTTTGCAAAAGCATAAGACCTCCGGAGCCACTGTAGACGCCGCATCAGCGCAAACGGGAAACAACACAGATCTGCAAAAAACCAACAACCGACAGAAGAGGAAACCGAAACAGCAAAAAAGAGCAAACAAACGCAGAAAAGGAAAAAGAGGGGACAACACCACAAAACTAGCCCCAGCCCATCGAGGGAAGACCCAACCAAACAAGACAAACTGGCCACCAAACAAACTTCAGTACAGGTTGAACTCCAGAGGGGCACAACCTCTAAACAAGCACCAATCAAATCCAGGAGCAAAAGATCAACCATCACAGATGAAGAGAAGAACAAAAGTAAGGGGCGTCACAACGAAAAGACCAAACAAGACGATCAGACCCAGTTCTCCGCTAGCAGTGAATCTCCTAAAGCAATTACTTTTATAATCAATTCTCAAACCTATTAAGCTTATGCTCAAAATATTAAGCTTATGCTCAAAACGTGCTTTTAAAGGTCATAATCACGGGATGAAACCCTTGGTTGTAACCCAAGTTTTCCCGCGCGGTTTCCCATGCTCATAATGAGGGATCTATCAGAGGAGCAGAGACCAGCAGCAAACACCAATACAAACCAGAGAAGATATTAAGCATATCGCAGTGAAGACACTCCTGCTAGCATCTACCGGACAAATCACGACAAGCAAGGACCGCCAAGTGTGACTACCCAAACTTTGGGAACCTTCCCAACACCCGGACAGCAGGATCAAAAGAACCAGAACAACAACCAAAACAAACACAAACCAGTGCCCCAAGGAGACCAAGCTGGACCAAAGAAGTAAGAGAGGCAAGAAAGTGCGAGAGGGATAAGTCATCACCCCAGACAGGCAGAAGCAAGAGCAAATAAAAAACAAACAAAATGCAAACAAGAAAGGTGGTGAGAGGAACACCCAAGAAAGAAGAACACCTCAAGTAACAACCCGAATGTAAGGTAGTTGCCGCCTGTCATCCTGCACCAACTGGAGGATCTCCGGGATCGTAAAATTCCAATAGCCTTCCTCCGCTACAGAAGAAGCCAAACAATCCGCAACCCGGTTCCTTCCCTGTAGATGTGAGTGATAATAAAATGAAAACCATCAAGGGAAGAGAGAACCTTACGCCAGCGGCTGAAGAACCTCCAAGGAACCGTGTCTGACCGAGAACGGAAAAGATCCACCAAATAAGCGCAGTCAGTCTCGATCCAAACATGTCTCCAATCATGATTGACAGATTGCTCCAAAGCAATGATGAGGGCAAGCAGCTCTGCCTCAAAAGCCCAACCACGTCCAGCAGAGAAATGAAAACAACCCAGGACGCTAGAAGAATCTCTGATAACTCCACCAGCGTGAATCAGAGGAGGGGAGCCATGAACCGAGCCATCAATATTGATTTTGCGCCAAGGAGTCGGAGGCGGAATCCAGAAAACATAAACATAAGAGATCGGGCGACGAGGTCTGCCCGGCACCCCAAGGCCATGAAGAATCAGTAAGTCCTCAACAGAGTTAGCCATCTCCCCAGAACAAATGTGGGAGGTTTCCAAAATAAAAGCTTTGATCTGGATCGAAAGAGCCCTCTCAGAGACAGGAGCCTCATCAAATACAACTCTGTTACGAATATTCCAGATGCTCCAAATTGTGGACATAACACCAATATGCCAGAGATTTTCAACCTGCTTGCTAGCCTGCACCTTCATCGCCCAGAGGAGCAGACTCCCAATGTCGTGAATCAACGGACTATCCACCCTGAACCAGCTGAAAAGGGAGCGCCATATTTGTCGCGCAAAAGTACAGTCCCAAAAAAGATGATCAATATCCTCATTCGCATTCCGGCAGAGGGGGCACCAGCCCTGAACGACGAAGAGAGCTAGCCGTCGCAAGACGACCCAGAATCACCCGCCAAGTGACAATGGAACGCCGCATTGGGATAAACGGAGCCCAGATCCACTTACCCCAATCAACGGTCGGAAAGCAGGGACGAATATGATCCATAGCAAGCGACGCGGAGACTTCACCAAAATGAGAATGGGTCCAAGCTCTTCGATCCTCTCCCTCGCTAATAGGAACCGAGACAATATCAAAGGCAATATCCGGAAAGATCTGTAAAAAATCCAAAGTAAAGTGCCAGGTATCATCAAAGTAGTAATCCGAGATCGGCTGCAAAATAGCGTGATGAAAAGTAGCCGGAATGCCGATTCTATCAACCAGACGATACCCTAACCAGTTATCAGTCCAAAAAAGAATAGTAGAACCAGAACTTATAGAACAGTGAGTGTCGCTGACGAGAGTCTGAATAGCAGCCCGAGTGCCCAACCAAATCGTAGAAGAGAACCAAGGGGAGCGAGGTCTGAGGCACGCATCCAGATATCGCTGGCGAAACAACTGAAAGCCCATCGAATCCGCAGTAATCAGCAACCAGCCTAACCTCAACATGAAACTTTGGCTGATGTGTGTAAAGGATTTCACATTAAGCCCACCCTGAGTCTTGGGGGCGCAAACCCGATTCCAAGCCACAGAAGACTTAGGCCTAGAAGTAGTGCAGCCAGTCCAAATAAACGACCGACAAGCTCTATCCAAATCATGAAGAAGCTTAGCTGGCCAACGATAAATCAGCATACTGTGAACAGCCACGCTCTGAATGACAGAAGTGACGAGGCAAAGACGGCCCGCCATAGGCAACCACGGTACACGCTATATGCGGCGGTGTACCGTGGTTGTGCATTAAATGCATTGATTTTGTTTTTTGTTTGTTTGTTTAATCTATATATAATATATGAATATATATATATATATATATATATATATATATAGGGGCGCGCTCCAGTGAGACCCCTTATTTTTCGTGAAACACTAGGACAATGAATAAGACATATAATACTAATGAACAAAACGTATATCTAATGAACAAGATGTATATACTGATGAAAATTAAAATTTAAAAAATTCGTAATGAATAAGACATATATACTGATGAACAGGACCGTATATACTGATGAACAATGCAGTATATACTAATGAATAACAAAATTTAAAATATTATGCTCCCTCCAGGATTCGAACCCTGCGAAAAAAAATCACCCTCCAGATACAATATCAGCCATAGGATTGATAAAATAAACGCACCAAATCGTGCCCTAGATCTCACTAAAATTAGGGGGTCTCATTGGAGCGGCCCCCTATATATATATATATATATATATATAAAGAGAGGAGTTTTCCCTCTATTTCTTTCCTTTTTCTTTTTTTCTCTCTCTTTTCTTCCACCAATTTTTTCTCCGTTCTCTATAAATTTTCTCGCTGCTCTTTTATTAATTTTTTACTAAATATCCTTAGATTTGATTCACGATAAAATATCTAATACTCATCTTAAATTTAAGTTCGTGTGAAAAGATCTTTAATATGGTATAAAAAAATCATCAAAAATGAAATTAAAACAAATAAATTTCAAAATTTAAAATATATTATGTTTTCTCTCTAGTTTTTTTACAACTTTTTGTTTATGTTAAGTATATGAAATTTTTATTTATTTATTGAAATATATTTTGCATTTATTTACATTTTGGTTCTATTTAATATTATGATACACAACATACTATAATATGTAATACAATAATGAAATAATTATATTGTGAAACCATTTCATATTATCAAAATAGAGTGAAGCGTGCAGCCGTGAAGCGTGCAGCCGTGTAGCGTGTAGCGTGCAGCCGTGAATGTTACATTGTAGTTTATATTAAATTTAATTAGTAAAAAAATAGTGAAATTTAGATGAGCATTAAAAGATATAAACAAATGACTATAATTTGAATTGAAATTCTCAATTTCGAATTATACACGGTCACACGGATTGTGTTAATATTTTAATTAAGCAACCTAATATTGAGTTCAATATAACGTGTATGCATATTTTAATTAAGCTGCTATAACGGATTGTGTTAATATTTTAATTAAGCAACCTAATATTGAGTACAATGGTTTTGATTCCAAAAATTAAGCAACCTGACCGTGTACCCGTGGTTGGATGAGCATATATAACGTGTGTCGTGCAGTCGTGTAATCGTGTGTAAATTAAAATCTTAGTTTTTTTTAATATTTGTTTAATTAGATTTGAAATATATCATCACTATTATGTTTTATTAGTTTCCCTAAATACATATTGACTCAATATTCGGTATGAATGATTGCTACAGTGTCATCTATGAATCAAATTGCACCAATTGATTGAAAAACATAGTTGTACTTAGTAGTAAGCACTACTTAATAGTTCAACCTAATAAAGAGTAATCAAGTTATGTGATGAATAACAAATGACTATTAGTTAAAAATCCTTCATTACAATAAAGTTATCACATATTTTAGTCAAAATCCATTACGCAAATGCTATAAAATTGTCAAAATATTAAATCAATGGTCATTCCCTAACAAGTCACAGTTAGGGTTCACGGTTAGGGTTTAGGGCACACGGTTAGATGTTTCTATCACGGTTATATAGAAATCGTGCACGATTACACTGCACGGTCTATTATAACTTGTAAAGAATTATAATATCGTGTATATGAAAATAGCGTGAAGCGTGTAGCCGTGTGACCGTGTACAATTCGAAATTGAGAATTTCAATTCAAATTATAGTCATTTGTTTATATCTTTTAATGCTCATCTAAATTTTTAACGTATGCATAACGTATATTGAGTTCAATATAACACAATTTTTAAAACAATTTTTAATATTATATTTTGGCGTGTTTCATTATAACACAATTTTTAAAACAATTTTTTTGGTGCTAAAATTCTGTCTCATCTCATTTATTCTAATTTAAGACTATTAAAAAGATAATAAATTTAATTCATAGAAAATATTTAATATGCATCTTAAATTAAAAATTATAACATGATCTTTAATTTGATGAATAATTCATAACAAATAATTTTTTTTTTAAATGTTATAGTATTTAAATTGATACTATAATAATAATTAAAAAAAAAAACTGATTTCCATTATCCCCACATCCACGTTTTTTATTTTATTTCTTTGTTCTCATTTTCATATTTTTTGTGTTTAATTTTGTGTTTTTTATTTACATGATTTTTAATTACATTATTTTTTAATATAAAATTTAAAGTAATTAAATCTGAAAAAAAAAAAAAATTAAACCCCAAGCCCGTCCCCTCCCTCTCCCATCCCTACCACCACCAGAACCAGAAAACCCATCGTCTACCTCTGTCTCCCCCCCCCCCCCACCACCACCAATCTCTACCACGACCAGAGAACCCTCCGTCGTCGATCCTCCTTCTCCTATAATCGTCGTCGCTGGTCTTCCTCCACCAACAACAGTCGTCGGTTTTTTTTTCCCTCCATGACCGCCGGTCTTCCTTCCCCAATTCCAGAAACCTTCAAATCCCACCAACTACCAGCAAAATCAACAATCGAATTCACCTATCTTTGAAATTGGAAGCCAATTTTCGATTTCATCAATCTCTGAAATTGGAAGCTAATATTCGAATTCAAATAGAGAAGGAGGAACCACGGCCAGACGACGCCGCAGAGGCAACCCGCCGCAACCATGGCCAAACACCGCCGCTACACACGTGGCGGCGACGTTGTTGGCGTCTCCGTCTGGATTCTCAGCTCCGGTCACTGTTGCTCAGAATTATTGGCGGCCGCGCCGCCTGGACTAGATCTACCAAGAAGTCTTCAACCTTCCTCGGTTCTCTCTTCAATTCCCGGCGACCTCCGATTCACCCCACAATCGCCGCACGCTTCACCCCACATTCAATTGTAACAGTATACACGGTTGCACGCTTCACGTATGCACGCTACACGGCTGCACGCTTCACGGCTGCACGCTTCACCCTATTTTGATAATTAATATGAAATGGTTTCACAATATAATTATTTCATTATTGTATTACATATTATAGTATGTTGTGTATCATAATATTATATTTTCTAATAAACTTATAATTAAAATAGAGCTTATATTTTATAATAAACTTATAAAACACACACATATAGGGTGTGGTTCCAGAGAGAACTACATTATTTGTGAGAACGAGAGAACCATCAAATATAATGCATCCACTGTAAAAATTAATGCATTCGCTGTTAAAATTAATGCACTAAATTTTTTTAAAAAAAATGCTCCCTTCAGGATTCGAACCCAGGATCTGCATTCATCCAACAAGATGATGCATCCACCGTAGATCTTGATGATCGAATGGCTGAAAATGGTTCTCCGGTCTTCTTTTATTTATGGTTCTTTCTTGAACCTCTCCCCACACATATATATACATATATGTATATATATAGACATGTATAGCAGAATATCATTATGTCAATGTTTTACTACAATAAATTGTTAAAGTTTCAATATTAATTAATTTATATACTACAAAATAGTTAGTATAAAATTAGAGCTCGAGTCAAATTAAGTTGAGCACCACTAACTTTAAGTTCGATAATTTGTTAACTACCTCATTGAAATTTAGTCGTATTATTGAAATTCCTAAATATTTATTTAAATCTAATTTCTTAATTATTTTAATAATAAATTACTACTTTATTCTAATATATATTATATGTGCTAAAATATTAAAGGAGATGAATCAATTTTATTAAAAAGAAGACGAAGATGAATCAATAACTAATATATTTGTTAAATCTTGTAACAAATAAAAAATTATTAAAAATCTCTCTATCGATCTATATGCTCTATATATATATATATATATATATATATATATATATATTGGGGGGATATATATATATTAAAATGGTATTTGTATTGATTGCCATTATATTTTGAGGAACTTTGGACGTAGAGAAACAAGAAGAAAATGGATAAAGCGACGTTAAAACGCGGGGGGGATTTGCTTAGGTTTAGCCACGTTGAGGTAGTAAACAGCGCTTACCCTGACTATAGGGTCCTATACGCGATAGGGGTCCCAACGTTTGGGGGGGGGGGGGGAATTTGGTACTTAACTGTAATACCCGGGCTTTTGATGACGTGTTTAATTTATTGAGTTTGAGTAATTAGGGTTTAGATCCCTTGTTTGATTTACTTTGTAAAGAGATGAGGAGTTATATGAAGTTTTCTTGTTATTTTTTTTTAAGATGTTGAGATGTTCTTTCGATGATATGAGAATGATGTGAGATTTTATATCCGTATTTGAGTTTGAGTATTTGAATAATTCGAGATAATTATTTGAATGAGAACGATGAACTCGAAAGTGAGATCTGAGTCCGTTAAGACGTTTTTCAAAATTTTGACTTTTTGACGATGAATAGTAAAATACTGCTATTTCGTCTTTTTGTCGACTTTCAAAATCTTATGTGCACGTCGTCGAGAAATATTCTTAGTTTTTCGATACGAGTCCAATAATGAAAGTTTTTATTTTTGGACGACGAGTGAATAGTAAATCAGGATTTCTCGATAACTCGTTTATCAGAATTTCGAGAACGAGCTTGCGTTTTCTTTATTTATATAGAATTACGAGTGCAATGAAAGTGAGTAGAGGTTGAGAGGGCGAGTAACGAAGAGTATGGGTAGTTAGTCGTTAAAACGAGACGAAACGAGATATTTAACGACTAACGGGTTAATATCCTAAATATCTAAACCTACCCTACCCCAAACCACCCCCCAACCAACCAAACCCACCCACTCACATTTATTACACGGCTATATCAGCCAACTCACACAACAACAAACACATTCACACACACAACACCTAAAACACACACACACTTCACGCCATTTTCATTTTAGCTTGAGCTCAAGCTTTTGACTTCCGATTTGAGCACCGAGACGAGCGCCGATCATCTTTTCGATCACATATCTAAGTAGGTAAGATCTCTACCTACGTTTTGATGGTTTTCTTTTCGATTTTCGTCGACGTCGAAAAACGTCGATTCTCGACTTTATTTTGAAACGACGTCGGATCGTCGTGAAATTTTAGTATGTTGTTCTTGGGTAGATGTTGAGCATGTTTAATGAAGGGAGTAAGAACGGAACGAACCGTAGCTATGAAACCCATGAGGGCAGCCCCGTTTTTCACATATTAGCTTGTCTTTCGATTTTTGTTTGATCGTTTTGACTTGATATTTGTGCTTAAGGGTATGCTAGAATCGATATATATTAAATTCGTATTTTTCCAAGCACGAAAATTGTATAAGTTTTTAGAGTATGATTATTTAAATTCGTGAAGTTTGGGACGTTGCATAATGAATATTATTGCGTATATGTGTTCTACGATATCACATGAGCATGCTAATTGATTTACAATTTATGGATGATAATTGTTGAACGAAATTAAAACTGGAATTCTGTCAAAATTTTACAGCAGTTTCAAGCTTATGTTTCGATGAGTTTTCATTGCTTGATGGCTCTGAAATTTTAGTATGTTTATCTATGATATGTGTATTTCGTCGCTGCAAAATTTCATGTCTTTTGGATGATGTTTGGTATTTTAAAGATATTTTGAAAAAATCCTTGACAGAATCTGTCAACTGTTGGTCGACTTCACAAAAACGTTTATATCTATTAATCCATGAAGGATTTTGCATCACCGTTTTTTTTAAAAGAAACTAGACTTCAATACTTTTCTAAAAACATAAGAGTTCGATTTTTATGACCTCTGAAACAGAGCAGTTTATTATTTCAAAAATGCCCTGTTCTGCTGTCATATTTTTCCAACAGTAAAAGTGTATGAGTTTCATTGTTTATTTGGCAGATCATATGAACGTTTTCTCTTGTGAAATTTTAACCAAATCTTCAAGGATACCTTTAGTTTTGGCTGATTAAATTTGATGGAATTTTATTAAGGTTTGCCTTGGTTTCTAATGGCCTAAACAAAATTGGCAGAAACTGTCAATCTTTGACAGCCTGCACTAAAAGAGCAATATCTCCAAAAACCTTTAACCTTTTTGGTTAACTACCATTTTTAGAGTGAACTACACTTCATGGAGTTTTTGAGATCAATTGGTATGAGAGTTTATGATGATTGAGTTGGTTGTTATGAATTTTTAAAGATGACACAAAAACAGCAAAACTTTCTAGAAAATAACTTGATTATATTTGTTTTGATGGATGATACGATATGACTAAATGGTGTGAGTTGTGAGAGTTATGATTAACGCACATAAATGTTGGTATCTGACACTCGAACAATTGGTGTCGAGTATAAATGATAGTTTACTGATAAAGAGTTTTGATGATTTTGAATTGTTTGGGTTGCGTTGAAAAGATGTCAAGATGTTAAGTTTTGAGTCGAGAGACGAGTTCATGTAGTGAGATTCACGCGTTGAAATCTCGTGGCTGACATTATATATGAATAGGTCATGCCGAAATTTTTAGTGAAATTAGAATTTGAGCATAGTCGATTCTTGTTGACCCGTGACTCAAATACATGCCTAATGGAAAGTTTAACTTTCTAATTGGTTAATTAGACGAGATGAGAGCGAATAGATCTGCTAAGAAAGTGGACTTTTCGATGTGTTAAATATTTCTTTTAATTGAAGCGCTGCTAATTATAACATAAGGATGTTATAATTAATGAGTAATGACGAGAGATAATAATTGTTATATTGATTAACAATCAAGAGAGATGAACATTAGAGATACTAATGTTTCATAAAAGAAATTAGATTATTAATCGAGGTTTCTTTTATAACTTCTCACCAATTCTTCATAACGATGAAGGTCCTGTTGGGAAGTAACGACTTGAGGGAGAGAGTGACGTTACTCATTGATACAGAGACACAACGAGGTGGGCATTACTTTTACTATACGTATATAGAGATCCCCTGCGTGTCGCAGGCCTCTTATACGAATGAATGCATGAGATGATTTAACTGTTAATTTCAGTTTTATATATCTATCAAACGAGTTTAATGCTACCTTTGAACAAGTTATTTCGTTACAAATCTTTGAACTGGAAAATATTACAACTGTTGTCTTGCCATAAAATGTTTAAATTTTAGTATGATATCTATCTGCTTTGGCTTTGCCAATGATGCAATCGAATTCGGGTCCTGAGCAGTTGATAGCTATCCTGCCAGGGCTAGTGTACACCAGTGACCGTGAGTCATCTAGCGGGTTGGCCGGTCAAGTGACCGTGAGAGGTGGCCACCTCTCCGGCACACAGTTTCAGATATGATAGATTACAAAAGAACTTAGTCTGATCAGACGAACTTTAAGAATCACAAATGAACTTAGTAAGCTTGGGCATTTTTAGCGAAAAACTCCCTTGCTGTACTGATTATGATGGCATGACAATTTACAGTTTTGAAGCATGTATTTTTATACCTAGGCATACGTGCCCACTGAGTGCTTTTTGTACTCAGCCCTGCATATGTTTTCTAAATGTGCAGGTTGAGCTGATGTGATGATGGTGCTGCAATGAGCGGAGTCTCCAGGGTTGTTAATAAATAGTTAACCTGTCTAGAATATGTCTTCATACATATGTCTAGCTACTTTCCGCTGCAAGATGTTGTTGATGTTATAGTATGTTATGTCATACTTTGAGTCTTAAGAGAATGGTTTCATATGATGTATAACTTGATTAATGATATTAATTAAGTTTTATGATGTCTTTCATAGACTGTTTTCAATTGAGTATTAATGAATAAAAATGACGAGTTTTATTAAGATGAGTAAGTTTTACGGCTATAAATAACGCCCCTTTTCTTCCCCTTCTTCTTTAACCCCATCCCTAGTCGTGGATCACTCGGCCTAACTATCCCTAGTTAGGGCGGGCTGTGACAGAGTGGTATCAGAGCGAAGGAAAGCTCTGAATTAGAAGTCTTGAGTTTAGTGTAGAATGAGTCACTAGACTAATAGTTATTAACAACCGTGAGCTCAGCGCACCATCACACCAGGCTCAACGAGGTATGTAAAATTTCAAAGTTTATTTGACGTTAAATTTTGAAGAGCATGATGTTGAGGTTATATGATGAGTTATGATGTTACACTTTTAAGGTGCATAGTTTGAGTTTGAGGATGACAACATGATTAATAATGAGTTATTATGTTGTAAGAGCATATGTTGATGTTACATGATGAATCATGAGAGCGTTTGTATCGTATGATGTTATATGATTGAGGATGCATAATTATGAGTTATGATGTGATGTATTTGAGATGTTTTGTGATGAGAATTGTTTGAGCAGTTGTGATAAGTCACGATGATTTCGATGAAGGAATCTAATGTCATTGTTAAGAGAGATTTTTTTTTTTTTTTTTTTTACTAAGTAGAAGGATGAAATGAGAACTTAGAGCTAAAGCTTGAGAGAATTAGCAATTGCTTTAAGTACTTGTTGGTTTGAGTTATGAGTTTGAGTTATGAGCTTGAGTATAATAGCATGATTAATGATGAGTTATTAGCATGCTGCAATGAGATATTGTACGATATGTTGAGTTGTTTTGTGACGCGAGTTTTGCTCACGCAACCTTAATGGTACTTGAGGAGGTATCATGAGCCATAGTCTTTGGAGATGGCTTTGAGAGAGAAATGTTGAGTTGTCTTACTGAGTCACGATGATTTAGATTAAGGGATCTAATATCATTGTTTAGAGAGATTCCCTACTGAGTAAAGATGGGACGAGATGAGAATTTAGATGTTTTGAGCTTGAGTTTTAAGATAACAGTACTACTTAATAGGAGTTTTGCTAAGTTATGTTTTGTTTATTTCTGTTGCTGGAGCCAAGTAGAGTTAGTTCCTAGAGTCACCTTTAAGTTCTCCTTATAGGTTGGCCAGGACTGTTGGCACTGCACGAAAGTGGACTGTTGTGAGATCGAACTCAGGAAAGATCGGATACGAGGACGAGGCGTACAGTATGTGGTACAGAGATACCCTAGCAGATTTTCAAACACATGTTCATAGACTATGAAAGGATGAAAGCCTTATGGTTGTTACTAGACTGGATGGCATCGTGCACCTAGTCCCCGTGCTACCAATCGAGTGGTAGGATTGAGCAAGGAAGAAAGCCACTCAATATGATGGGACATGTTGTCTTGAGCATTGGACCCACAGGAGATGAGATTTGTTACAGATACCCAGATTTTCTATGCGGATCTACTGACCGGATGCTTGTTTTCTACCAGGGACTCTAGAAGAGTGTAGTAGATATCGAGTCGATCCTTGAGTATCAGTTACCAAAGATGATAAAATGACAAACGATAATGAGGATGAGAAGTAGCCGAGGAGGGCTAGAGTTGATGAGGATGAGAAGAGAAGTCGATGTAGGCTAGAGCTAAGGATGATCTTGAGAGTATGCGCGGTACACCCTCGTTTTTGATTAGTTGCAATTACATTGCGATGTATATAACTTACTTAGGAGATACTGGTACTTGAGATTTTGACATGATGATAGATAAGCATGCGAATATAGTACCCTACTGATGTTAAGTAGATGGATGTTCCTAGTGTGCTAAAGTAGCAACTAGATGAGTTAACTGGTAGCAATTACCGTAGGAGGTCCAGACCGAGACATAGTACTATTAATGGTGTCGGTTTAGAAGGGACATTACGATAGATACTATGGTTTTTGTAGGGTTTAAATAACCCCTTTATGTAAGCCCTCTAAAAAGAGGCATTCTACTGATGGATATATTAGGTTGACCAGAGTGGTCTTTTTGTTAGCATTTTGTGAGTGCTTATTGCCTTACAGATGAATGTTAAGGTGACCGTGAGGGTTTTCCTTAAAGTTGAGTTAGTAAATTGAACTTGAGTTTTGAGGATGCTTAGAGCGTTGGTCGAGTTGAGTTTTCCTTTTGTGATTTCAAAAATGCCTCAAAGATGTCATCAAGAGTGTGATGTGAAGGATAGGCGGGATAATACTCCGCCACCACCACCGCAACATGAGAGGAGAGTAAAAAAATCATGAACTTTCGAAACAAGAGTCTAGAACATAGGACCCTGAGTTTAAGCTTTTAGCTTGCTGGTGTGAACTTAAGTTTTGTTATGTATAGTATGTTGAGGATTTAGAAGACACAGAATTTCCAAGTTCGGGATAGTATATCCCGTGTGACTGGGGAGTGATTATGTTGGACCTGGCCAGTCCGCATGATCCAAATCTCAGTAGACGTGTTTTGGGTTTATAAACCCATGTGTTTCAACTTTCGGTTGAAAAGCCAGATGGGTTCTTACTCTAGGTCATTTTTGTTCGACCTGGTAGTTACTTCATTCTACCCTCTGGTCATTCATTTGAGTCTCTTGAACAATTTGTTTTGATGTCATTCTAGGGTTGAACCCTTACAGCTTTTGAGTTATCCTAGTAGATTCTTTTGATGTATAAGACTAGTGGGAGGCACGTCAGAGGACTTTAACACCTGAGCAACTGGCAAACTACACTTGAGAACAATTGAAGACTACTCTTGAGAAGTATGTACAGAGGAGTACAGTAAGCAGCGAGAGGCTGATTATCGAAGTTTGATGCAAGGAAAGAAATCGGTTGTAGAGTATAATCGAGAATTCTGTGAGCTAACACGTTCGCTCATCAGAAGATGGATACTGATGAAGAGATGTCTGAGTTTTAAGTGCCGGTTTAAGGCAGGACTTTAAGGTAGTATGGGCAAGTTATTGGATGCACCAGTTAGAATCCTGTTTAATACAGGAGCCTCGCATTCTTTAATTGGTTGAAGCATGTTACCTTCAAACTCGAACCAAAAACAAGCTAGTCCCGAGTTGAGAGTAATCACTCCTGTAGGAAGAGCTACTACAATTTCTCACATGATTTCTAACTTAGAGCTTGAGTTAGGATCACTAAAGATGAAAGCAAGAACCTTGCACTTGATGCCTATGTGGAACGTAGACATTATTCTAAGGATGGAATGGTTAGCAGAGAACTTTGGCCCGATTGATTGTAAGAAGAGACAGATAACTTTCCAACCACCTGGGAAGGAACAGACATGTTTTCACGACATTGATAGAAAGAAGAGAATTTCAATCATTTCGGCACTTCAGGCATCGAAATTGGTAAAGAAGAAAGGAGCACAAGCTTACCTAGTTTACTTGAATGATGAAGGAGAATCAAGTAAAAACTTTGAGGATGTAGTAGTGGTAAGGGAATATAGAGATGTATTTCTCGAGGTCTTACCAGGATTGCCACCAACAAGACAGTTGGAGTTCACTATCGACCTAGAACCTGGATCAGCACTAGTGTCGAAGGCACCCTATAGAATGGCGCCTAAGGAGCTACAAGAGCTGAAGATTCAGCTACAAGAATTGCTCGAGTTAGGTTTTATTAGACGTAGTGTATCCCCGTGGGGAGCACCAGTCCTTTTTGTCAAAAAGAAGGATGACACGTTGAGAATGTGCATAGATTATCGAGAGCTGAATAAATTGACACTCAAGAACAAATATCCTTTGCCGAGGATAGATGACTTGTTTGATCAATTGCGAAGAGCGAGTTTTTCTTGAAAGTTGACTTGAGATCATAATACCACCAGTTCAAATTTTGACAGGAGGATACACCTAAGACAGCTTTTCAAATGAGGTATGAGCACTATGAGTTCATAGTTATGCCATTCGGTTTGACGAAGGCACCAGTAGTTTTCATGGATCACATGAATCGAGTGTTCCATCAATAACTGGATAAATTTATCCTAGTTTTCATAGATGATATTCTCATCTATTCGAAGAATGAGAAGGAGCGCCAAAACATTTGAGAACGATGTTGGAAACGCTAAGAGTTGAGAAGCTTTTTGCCAAATTCACCAAGTGCGAGTTTTGGTTGAACGAAGTAACTTTTCTAGGACATATTGTATCATCCGAAGGAATTAAAGTTGACCCCGTCAAGGTACAAGTTGTACATGAGTAAAGATCACCAACTACGCCTAACGAGATTCGCAACTTTTTAGGTTTAGCAGGATACTATCAGAGGTTTATTAAAGGATTTTCCATGATAGCAAGACCGAGAAAAGAAGTTAAGTACAATTGGAAAGAGGAGTGTAAAGAGAGTTTTTAAGAGCTTAAAGGAAATTGACTACAGCACCAGT
Organism: Salvia miltiorrhiza; assembly: GCF_028751815.1. NCBI lineage: Eukaryota > Viridiplantae > Streptophyta > Magnoliopsida > Lamiales > Lamiaceae > Salvia > Salvia miltiorrhiza. Next base: position 280,237 of record NW_026651474.1, on the reverse strand, counting down.
GCTGCTAGTCCCGGAAATGGATAAAGAGTATACCATCTACACAGATGCGTCAAAGAATGGGCTAGGATGTGTTTTGATGCAAGAAGGAAGAGTTATAGTCTATGCATCACGACAACTTAGATCCCACGAGATAAATTATCCAATGCATGATTTAGAGCTTGCAGCCGTTGTGCATGCCCTGAAAATTTGGAGACATCATCTCTACGGAGTTAGATGTGAGATTTTCACGGACCACAAAACTTTGAAATACTTTTTCAAGCATAAGGATATTAACATGAGGCAAATGAGATGGCTCGAATTAGTAAAGGATGTTAACTGCGACATTAACTATCACCCTGGCAAGGCCAATGTAGTAGCCGATGCATTGAGCCGAAAGGTCTCGTCAAAGTTAGGATGTCTTCTCACGAGAGAGGATGAGCTTATAAAGGACTTTGACAAGATGAGGATAGAGATGATAAAACCACCAGGGACGATAGCAAGTATTGTTGCGACGATGCCTAGTTTGAGGAAAATGGTGATTGAAGCACAAGGAAAGATGAGACAATGAACAAGTTACGAGAAAGGATAAGAGCAGGAGATCTCAAGAGTTACAAAAAAAAAAAAATCAGACAATGCTATCTTATTTAAGGGGAGAAGATGCATTCCCCGCGATGATGAACTTAAGAATACGATCATGAGTGAGACTCATGACACGCCTTACACCGCCCACCCAGGAGGCACAAAGATGTATCAGGTTGTAAAAAAAATAGATTTTTGTGGGACGGAATGAAATGAGACATAGCTTCGTTTGTAGAGCGATGCTTAGCTTGTCAGCAAGTGAAAGCATTACACCAACGACCATATGGGAAGTTAAAACCGTTGGAGATTCCCGAGTGGAAATGGGATCACATAGCGATGGATTTTGTGACAGCTTTACCCAAAAGTCAAAGAGGAAATACAGCAATTTGGGTGATTGTAGATCGACTAACAAAATCTGCACATTTCTTACCGATCCTAATCGCGTATGGACCAGATAAGTTAGCACAATTGTACGTTCGTGAGATTATAAGATTGCATTGAGTACCGGTGTAGATCACCTCAGAAAGAGAAAATAAATAAATTTCATCACATTTTTGGATGAGTTACAGAAAGAGTTGGGTACAAGGATGAATTTTAGCATAGCAGGCGATAGAAGATATGATAAGAACTACTATCCTTGATAGAGGAGTAAATCGGGAGAATGTGTTGCCACTAATTGAGTTTGCCTATAAGATGTGAGACAAAGTTTCGAGATAGGAGACAAAGTTTTCTTGAAGGTTTCACCCTCAAAGGGGATGAATAGATTTGGAGTTAAAGGACAGCTTAGACCCAGAGTTATAAGTCCTTACGAGACATTGCAAAAGATAGGTCCAATAGCGTATAGGTTGGCTTTGCCACCTAGCTTTGGAAATGTGCATAACGCGTTTCACGTGTCACAATTGAGAGGATATATATTTTCGACCCAAACCATGTGGTTTACTAAGAAGAAATGATCTTAGAATCAGACTTGAGTTATGAAGAGATACCTCAGATGATGCTAGATCATAAAATTCGGCAATTGAGTAATAAGTCGATTGCATTGGATAAGGTCCAATGGAGATATGATAGTTAGAAAGAAGTGGAAAGAGAGCTTGAGGATAAGATGTGAGAGAAGTACCCGAAACATTTACAAGAGGTACAAATTTCGGGACGAAATTTATTTTAAGGGGGAGGGTATGTAATACCCGGGCTTTTGATGACGTGTTTAATTTATTGAGTTTGAGTAATTAGGGTTTAGATCCCTTGTTTGATTTACTTTGTAAAGAGATGAGGAGTTATATGAAGTTTTCTTGTTATTTTTTTTAAGATGTTGAGATGTTCTTTCGATGATATGAGAATGATGTGAGATTTTATATCCGTATTTGAGTTTGAGTATTTGAATAATTCGAGATAATTATTTGAATGAGAACGATGAACTCGGAAGTGAGATCTGAGTCCGTTAAGACGTTTTTCAAAATTTTGACTTTTTGACGATGAATAGTAAAATACTGCTATTTCGTCTTTTTGTCGACTTTCAAAATCTTCGTCGAGAAATATTCTTAGTTTTTCGATACGAGTCCAATAATGAAAGTTTTTATTTTTGGACGACGAGTGAATAGTAAATCAGGATTTCTCGATAACTCGTTTATCAGAATTTCGAGAACGAGCTTGCGTTTTCTTTATTTATATAGAATTACGAGTGCAATGAAAGTGAGTAGAGGTTGAGAGGGCGAGTAACGAAGAGTATGGGTAGTTAGTCGTTAAAACGAGACGAAACGAGATATTTAACGACTAACGGGTTAATATCCTAAATATCTAAACCTACCCTACCCCAAACCACCCCCCAACCAACCAAACCCACCCACTCACATTTATTACACGGCTATATCAGCCAACTCACACAACAACAAACACATTCACACACACAACACCTAAAACACACACACACTTCACGCCATTTTCATTTTAGCTTGAGCTCAAGCTTTTGACTTCCGATTTGAGCACCGAGACGAGCGCCGATCATCTTTTCGATCACGTATCTAAGTAGGTAAGATCTCTACCTACGTTTTGATGGTTTTCTTTTCGATTTTCGTCGACGTCGAAAAACGTCGATTCTCGACTTTATTTTGAAACGACGTCGGATCGTCGTGAAATTTTAGTATGTTGTTCTTGGGTAGATGTTGAGCATGTTTAATGAAGGGAGTAAGAACGGAACGAACCGTAGCTATGAAACCCATGAGGGCAGCCCCGTTTTTCACATATTAGCTTGTCTTTCGATTTTTGTTTGATCGTTTTGACTTGATATTTGTGCTTAAGGGTATGCTAGAATCGATATATATTAAATTCGTATTTTTCCAAGCACGAAAATTGTATAAGTTTTTAGAGTATGATTATTTAAATTCGTGAAGTTTGGGACGTTGTATAATGAATATTATTGCGTATATGTGTTCTACGATATCACATGAGCATGCTAATTGATTTACAATTTATGGATGATAATTGTTGAACGAAATTAAAACTGGAATTCTGTCAAAATTTTACAGCAGTTTCAAGCTTATGTTTCGATGAGTTTTCATTGCTTGATGGCTCTGAAATTTTAGTATGTTTATCTATGATATGTGTATTTCGTCGCTGCAAAATTTCATGTCTTTTGGATGATGTTTGGTATTTTAAAGATATTTTGAAAAAATCCCTGACAGAATCTGTCAACTGTTGGTAGACTTCACAAAAACGTTTATATCTATTAATCCATGAAGGATTTTGCATCACCGTTTTTTTTAAACGAAACTAGACTTCAATACTTTTCTAAAAACATAAGATTTCGATTTTTATGACCTCTGAAACAGAGCAGTTTATTATTTCAAAAATGCCCTGTTCTGCTGTCATATTTTTCCAACAGTAAAAGTGTATGAGTTTCATTGTTTATTTGGCAGATCATATGAACGTTTTCTCTTGTGAAATTTTAACCAAATCTTCAAGGATACCTTTAGTTTTGGCTGATTAAATTTGATGGAATTTTATTAAGGTTTGCCTTGGTTTCTAATGGCCTAAACAAAATTGGCAGAAACTGTCAATCTTTGACAGCCTGCACTAAAAGAGCAATATCTCCAAAAACCTTTAAACTTTTTGGTTAACTACCATTTTTAGAGTGAACTACACTTCATGGAGTTTTTGAGATCAATTGGTATGAGAGTTTATGATGATTGAGTTGGTTGTTATGAATTTTTAAAGATGACACAAAAACAGCAAAACTTTCTAGAAAATAACTTGATTATATTTATTTTGATGGATGATACGATATGACTAAATGGTGTGAGTTGTGAGAGTTATGATTAACGCACATAAATGTTGGTATCTGACACTCGAACAATTGGTGTCGAGTATAAATGATAGTTTACTGATAAAGAGTTTTGATGATTTTGAATTGTTTGGGTTGCGTTGAAAAGATGTCAAGATGTTAAGTTTTGAGTCGAGAGACGAGTTCATGTAGTGAGATTCACGCGTTGAAATCTCGTGGCTGACATTATATATGAATAGGTCATGCCGAAATTTTTAGTGAAATTAGAATTTGAGCATAGTCGATTCTTGTTGACCCGTGACTCAAATACATGCCTAATGGAAAGTTTAACTTTCTAATTGGTTAATTAGACGAGATGAGAGCGAATAGATCTGCTAAGAAAGTGGACTTTTCGATGTGTTAAATATTTCTTTTAATTGAAGCGCTGCTAATTATAACATAAGGATGTTATAATTAATGAGTAATGACGAGAGATAATAATTGTTATATTGATTAACAATCAAGAGAGATGAACATTAGAGATACTAATGTTTCATAAAAGAAATTAGATTATTAATCGAGGTTTCTTTTATAACTTCTCACCAATTCTTCATAACGATGAAGGTCCTGTTGGGAAGTAACGACTTGAGGGAGAGAGTGACGTTACTCATTGATACAGAGACACAACGAGGTGGGCATTACTTTTACTATACGTATATAGAGATCCCCTGCGTGTCGCAGGCCTCTTATACGAATGAATGCATGAGATGATTTAACTGTTAATTTCAGTTTTATATATCTATCAAACGAGTTTAATGCTACCTTTGAACAAGTTATTTCGTTACAAATCTTTGAACTGGAAAATATTACAACTGTTGTCTTGCCATAAAATGTTTAAATTTTAGTATGATATCTATCTGCTTTGGCTTTGCCAATGATGCAATCGAATTCGGGTCCTGAGCAGTTGATAGCTATCCTGCCAGGGCTAGTGTACACCAGTGACCGTGAGTCATCTAGCGGGTTGGCCGGTCAAGTGACCGTGAGAGGTGGCCACCTCTCCGGCACACAGTTTCAGATATGATAGATTACAAAAGAACTTAGTCTGATCAGACGAACTTTAAGAATCACAAATGAACTTAGTAAGCTTGGGCATTTTTAGCGAAAAACTCCCTTGCTGTACTGATTATGATGGCATGACAATTTACAGTTTTGAAGCATGTATTTTTATACCTAGGCATACGTGCCCACTGAGTGCTTTTTGTACTCAGCCCTGCATATGTTTTCTAAATGTGCAGGTTGAGCTGATGTGATGATGGTGCTGCAATGAGCGGAGTCTCCAGGGTTGTTAATAAATAGTTAACCTGTCTAGAATATGTCTTCATACATATGTCTAGCTACTTTCCGCTGCAAGATGTTGTTGATGTTATAGTATGTTATGTCATACTTTGAGTCTTAAGAGAATGGTTTCATATGATGTATAACTTGATTAATGATATTAATTAAGTTTTATGATGTCTTTCATAGACTGTTTTCAATTGAGTATTAATGAATAAAAATGACGAGTTTTATTAAGATGAGTAAGTTTTACGGCTATAAATAACGCCCCTTTTCTTCCCCTTCTTCTTTAACCTCATCCCTAGTCGTGGATCACTCGGCCTAACTATCCCTAGTTAGGGCGGGCTGTGACATTAACCCTATATTAAAAGTCTCATGCATCTACTAGGCTATTAATATCAAGTGTCTTTAGAATCATCCATTGCACACTATAAATAGTGTTGCTCTCATTTGTAAAATCAAGTAAAACCAAGTAAAATATATGAGTGTGCTATAGCAATTCAAGTAAACTCTATCTCAATAAAATTCTCCCTAAATTTTCCCTATCATAGCTTCTGCAAAACCAACATATATCACATCTAAGTAGGTATATATGTTCTTATATCCCCAATAATAATGTCATTTTTTTTATTCATATGAAATGTAAACGTTGCATATGGGGTTACGCAACCTCAATGATTCCACGGATGACTAATTCCGGCAAATGAATACAAATTACATTTTCGATTCTATCGTGGATTGAGGTGAAAACTCAAAAATACTATTCTTGATTTCCTAGCTATAATAATTGGCTTTCCAATAAGCATTCTTAAGCAAAAGTCACACACATAACGAGTGAGTGATGAAAGTCTATGCACGAGAAAATTAGTAAGATAATAAAGAAAAAAAAATTACAGTGTATTGATTGACGAAAATTAGTCGAATTAATAACCTAAATTTAGTTAGGCGAGAATATTAGATAATGTATATATTCCTTGAGAGAGAGAGAGATAGAACTATGCAGTACTATATGAGAAGGCTTATTAAGTCAGCAAGGCATAAAAATAGTATTAGAAGGTGCAGCGCATAACTAAATTATTCAAGAGTATGTCAAATCGTCACAAATAGAGGACTCAAATTATCTATTGAATGATACTCACTAATTAAGCTAATGTCAAATATTCTGTTGAATATATTTGGCTACATTAAGTTTTGTGCATGCACCTCATTGATTTATCTATTTTATCTTGAGGAACATGATTTTCATCTCTAGAGAATCCTGCTTTATGCTGCTGATTCAACTATTTGGATATCTCTTCTCAAACATTATTAAATTCAACTTTATTCAAAGATTCTTCCCAACTTAATTACGCTTCATAAACTTTTGTTCCGTGCATGGGATGCAGATTTGGACACTACCAATTGCTGTTAAGTCTGCGGTATTATTTAATGGCGATTCGGTTTAATTAGTTATTCGATATTTATTCTTGTCAATATTTCTTTTCTTTTCTTTTTTCTTTGGGCAGGAGGATGAAGATCGAATAACGATTTCTTATAATTCTTGTATTTCATGAGCTTAGAATGATTATGATTGGTGCAATAAATTATATGGACTTTAAGCTATCATAGGGAGATAATTAACCAATTCAAATTCAGATTGATGATATATTTTAACACTCATGTGTTCTCTTTATTTGATAAATTTATCATATGAAAAAAAAAATCCCTTTAAATTCCTTATTGCTTTTTCCTTAACACTACAAATAATCACGCCGATACCGTTGGAAATATGGTCACAAGCAGCGAGACGCCGCTGGTATTTCGCTCGTCGGTGACTCGAATACCGGCGGCAAAAGCTGACCGCCGGTAATTAACAGCGATATCGCCGCCGCTACATATTGGCGGTCTATTGTCAGAGATTTGCCGGCGGCGGAGCGTCGTCAAGGCAGCGGCGCCGATAATTTATTAACGTAAATAAATAAATTAATATTAGATACTGGCGGCACCGCCGTTGGTGAGTGGCCAGTAATTACCAGCGGCAACCGGTAATTTTGGCCTGTATTTTTGCTTTTTTTTGTAGTGTTATTATCTATAAAAGAGAATTATATCGTTTCTCATTCCCTTCTTATCACTCCAATGAGGGATAATATTATCCCTTCATTTTAGAGGGCGTTTACTTTGCATGATTGATATAAGATGCATGATTGAGTATTTTTATCCTTAAGATTGGAATATCTCCAATTCCACCTCTTTAATGGGATAAAAATCAAGTAAAACTAGCTCGAATGATTAAAATAATCAAGGGCCTTGGAATATCCCAAAGTTTCAATCCATCAATGTAAACAATGGATTAACCTTATATCAAAGCTAATCCTTTAAAGTAAATGCGCCTACTTAGTGTGATAATATTATCCCTCTTTGAAGATTTTAAGGAAGAAAATTTTGTTATTCCTCTTTTTCTCATGATAAATTTATCAATATAACTAAAGAGAACGCAAGCTTATACTAAATGAGAATTAAGGGCTCCTCTCTATGTGCATGAGAAGGGCTCGAGATAAATGGCATCCCATTAATAAGACTTGGGTTTGCCCAACGAAATTGCGTTCCTTTTCCAATTATATTCAGCAGAATAAAAGGTGGATATAGTTTTTGAGATGAAGTGATGTATCTGAAGTTGAGACTGTTGGAGTGATTAGATTTATTCAAATTAACTTATGTAGAAGTGGGAATTGAATCATTTGCAGATGATGAAGGGAAGTTTAGCATGATTAGGAATATAATATATGATTCTAACATTCCAATCAAATGGAATAATAATGGCTTGGCATACATTTGGTAAATAAAAGAATAAAAGATAAAACTTAAAAGAGAAGCAATGCCGAATTATTTTTGAATCCCTGATCTTCTTAAGATCAAGTATGGACAGCCCAAACTTGAAGTTGTTGAAATGTAACAAGTCAAATGTGCAATATGACGTTACGAATACAACACTAGTAAAGAAGAAGCAAAATAATGAAATAGGGTTATTCTTAAATTATAGCCCAAACTTTGACCATACCGTGAGTTTTCAATTTGAACTTATAAATACTTCAAATATAATATGCATTTTATCTATGTTATTAACTTAATAGTTAATTATGTTTAAAAAAATTGGCCAACTTAAGCTAGCGTGTGCATCGTTGGGAGTTAATCTGGAGAATTGACGTACGTATTGAATAAGAATGAAACTAGTGTATAAGTTAATTTTAAAGATGGTAGTATTAACTTCCGGCGATATATGTCAATTTCAGTTCGTCGAAAACTTTGACTCAAGGCTTTTCAGTGAACAACAGATATAAGTAAATAAATATATTAATTAGTAATGATTGAAATTTGGAGCTAAAAAGTCATGATGAGTCTAATGTTCACACTAAAAATTAAGAATAACCCAAACAAAATAGGATATGGCCAGGCAAGCAACACACTGATATCTTACAAGGAAAAGTAAAAAGAATATCTGTTGCATTTACCATGATTTCAAGGTGTTGACACATATCTATCTCAAAGGATCTAATCCCACCATCTGGTTACATAATATCCTCGAATTTATCTTCTTGTTGATGACGATATATGATATTCCAAGATGTAGAGAAGAAAATGACACCTCAAGAATTCACCCAAAATGATAATAATCTTTCTTGACTTGTTGTGACCCCCCTTTGTGCATGAGACGAGAGCCACATATTCCACACACAAAAATTAAAGAAAGGAAAGAAAAGATAAACAAAAATATTCATCAACTTGAGCATCACCTTGTGTATTTAAACACCTTAAACCAAAACACACACACATCACATTACACTTGTTGTTGGTGTTCATAGAAATGGCATCAAGCTCTATGACATGGACGCCAAAGCAGAACAAGCAATTCGAGGAAGCCCTAGCCATGTACGACAGGGACACACCACGCCGTTGGCATAACATTGCTAGAGCCGTTGGTGGGAAGACCCCAGAGGAGGTCCGGAGGCACTACGAGGCCTTAGAGAAGGATATTATCAAAATTGAAACGGATCAAGTGCCCATACCTAATTACACAACCATAGCCAATGCTAGAATGAGCAGAGGTAGCTTTTTTCACTATTAGTTCTCTTACTATATTAAACTCGTATTAATATATTGTGGAGATGTTATCAAATGTATTTTTACATCTTTTATTAATTAGCACCGTTTCTACTAATCATGCATCATAATTTGCTCATGGTCTTAGCAGGCTTATGAAGAATGCGAAGCTGCAATGATATATCAACAATTTGGATAGCAAATCACTATCATCCCCTTGTTCACAAATAAGATAGACACTTTGACATCATCATGGTATATAGATTGTAAACATACGCGCTTGAAAATATATAAATTAAATAATAGTACTACTTGATTGTCTTTGTTCAAGGAGATCTTCATGCTCATGTATATATTTACATTTATATTTATCCCGGAATATGCTTTTTGTTAGTTTAATTAGTTAATACGGCGAGTCCACATTCGAATTATTGTCTTTAATTAAGAATTAAGATTTGAGTATTCAAAGTATAAAATAGAGATTCAAATTAGTATAAAATGGGAATGGTTTTTGTTAGTATGGTTAATCGTTAATACGGAGTCCGCAGCCGAATTATTTTTAAGAATTAAGATTTTATGTTATAGTAGTATTTGAAAGAGCACGTAAAAAACAAAGTCAGTAAATAAGTATAAAACGAGATGCAAATAAGTATAATTGATCACTAATTTTGTTGGGAAATAAATGAAATATCCTAGCCCTAGTTTTGATGATATGAAAACCCTTAGTTTTTCTCTTCAATAGACTAGAACTTTTCGAACTCGTGTGTTAGAGTTCAGTTGTTAGTTAGACTGAAGATCTGAAGACTGAAGACCAGTGGACTGAAGTTTGAAGACTGAAGATTGCTCGACTGAAAATCGTATTTGAAAAGACTAAAGTCAAATACTCAAGTATTTAATGGACGAAGTTATGACTGAATAACTAATGCTGGCTACGTGGATTTAGCGGACTGATACATAAGTCAAGTATCAGTTCATATTCTTCCTCGGACTGAACCTCTTAAGTTAAAAGGAAGCCAGGTACACATCTGTACAGCCGCATTAAATGTAGAGATATTAAAGATCGTCCTTTCCTGAACAAAGCATTCCTTTTTTGTGATAACTTTTTAGAAGCTCTATGCTCCTGTGCCTAGAGACACCATTCCTCACCAAATCAGGAACCTCGAAGATTGAAGCCTCAGTCAAAATTTAAATCTATCTCACAACGGCCGAATTCTTGAAGATCATCTTGCCAACGGATCTATTCAAGACTTTGCTTATAAATAGAGCTCGATGATCATCTTCAATCTTCACAGATTCAAACGCTCAAGCTGAACCTCTGCCAAAATTGCAACTCGGCCTATTTCACTGCTATCCAAAGTTTGAATCGAAGAAGAGAACATCCAAAGCCCCAATCAATTTACTGATTACATAAATTCTCTTACACCTTTAGGCAAATCCATTGTAAAATCACTAGCCTAAGTTTCCGATTATAGAGAGACTGTTCTCTGTAATCTAGTTGGTATTTCGAACCCCTTTTCAATCAAGCGAAAAGAGAGTTTGAGTGAGAAAGTTCGAGACAGTGGTCTGAACTCAAGAGTTCTTAGCCCCCGCAAGCAAGACAAGTGTAGTCTTTGCAATTGCGAGCTGAGAAGGAGACTATTGGGAACTTAATAAAATATCCTAATCCTAGTTTTGATGATACCAAAATCAATAGGTTTCACTTGTAATAGACTAGAACTGTTCGAACTCAAGTGTTAAGAGTTCTTTTTCTAGTTTAGTTGTTGTTCTGAAGAATGAAGACTGAAGATGCCGACCGATGTGACGATTAAGGCACAGTCAAATACTGATATTTGACTTATCAGTCGAAGAATCAGTTTCGACTGATTACTTAATGCGCGCCACGTGGATTCAGCGGACTGATACTAAAGTCAAGTATCAGTTAAACATTCTTCCTCGGACTGAACCTCTAAAGTTTAAGGGAAGCCACACACTCCAGAAGTATAGCCGCATTAACTCCAGAGATCTCAGGATCGTCCTTTCTCTGCAGAGGCCACTCTTTTTGGTGATTACCTTTTCAGAGATGTCTTATCTCCTGCTCCTCAAAGTAGCCGTTCTCACCAAATAAGGAACCTCGAAGATTGAAGCCTCAGCCCAAGTTCAAATTACTCTCTAACGGAAGAAATCTTGAAGACCATCTCCGCCAACGGATCTATTCAAGACGTCTCCTATAAATTACGTTCGAGGATCACTTCAATCTTCACCGATTCAACAACATAAGCTGAAACACTACCGAATTCGTTACTCAGCAAAACCAAGCCTCCCCAAAGCTTGAATCCAAGAAGAGAATCACAAAGCCAAAAATCAATCACCGCTGATTACATATATTCTCTTAGAACTTAAGCAAATATCGTACATCCAAAGCCTAGGTAAAACTGACTGCAGAGAACTTGTTCTTTGTGGTTTAGTTGGCAAGTGTTCAAACCTCCTTTAAACGGACCGAATTGAGAGTTTGTGTCGAAGAGGAGTTCAGGCTAGTGTTCTGTTTCCGTGAGATCTTAGTGCCCAGTGTGGGCTAGGAGTGAGAAATCCAACCCAGTGTGTTGGTACTAAAGATAGGCTCTTCAGTTGTTTCGGTTTGTTGTGCACCCGTAAGCACACGTACGTTCAGGTTCGTTGTGCACCCGTAAGCACACGCATAGGTTTGCTGTGCACCCGTAAGCACATGCCCAGTGAAGTTGTCGGTCTGATCACCTGACCGTAGATGTAGGAAGTGTTTTCCGAACTACGTAAAAATCTCTGTGTTGTTTACAGCTTTCAGTATTTAACTTCTTACTTGTGCTCTTACTTTCTTAAACTGAAAACTGATTAACTGCAAAGAGAAACTTAACTGCTGACAACGTGATTAATATCACAGGCTATTTCGAAACAAAAGTTTTCCGCTGCGTGTGTTATTAGTCTAACTGATCTATCTTCAGATAGTCAGTAAGATTCATAACATCTCTCTGTTTAACAAACTCGACTGAAGCCTTACGTGTATCAGTTAAAGTCTTTGACTTAACTGATAACTCTTTACTGAAGAGTATTCAGTATCAGTCGTCAACCCTGTTTTGATAAAACTCTTATAACGAAAAAGGTTGAGTCAGTTTGTATTTAAGTTTCATTTTCAAAAATAGCATATAGGTGTATTCCCCCCATACAACTATTCGAGACCCTCCGGACCTAATAGAGACGAGAAGTCCAATCCAGAGTATTGGCACTAAAACCTAGTTTTAGTTGAAGGTTTGCTGTGCACCCGTAAGCACAAGCCCAGAGTGATTATCAGTGTGATTAATTGACCGGACCGGACCCGGACTGACCCGCCGGGTTTGTTGGACCGAAATTTTTGAAAAATTGGACCAACCCGGACCAATCAATTCGTGTAAACCGGCCCGGGACCGGACCGAACCCGAGCAACGGGTCCGGTTCGGTCCGAGTCAAACCCGCCAATTACCTTCCCCCCCTGTTTTGCACTAATTTTTCAATTCTAAAAATTAGTGTGCATCTACGATTTTAACTCTCTTCATAGATAATAGTATGCACTATATTTTTCAGCAAGATCTGTAGATCTTCTGTACTAAAAACAATTGTAGATTATTCAATTTGTGCATATTAAATCAATTGAATCATGTGTTGCTTTCCATTTCGTGAATTCCCTTCACTCCTACTGCTTAGGAACTTAGTTCAAAAGAGCAAACAAATATTTACATTACTTTGATACTTTCCAGTAACTTAGTTTAGGGTTTTAGAAATTAGAAATTTAATATTATTAATATTATTAGAAATATTAAATATATACAATAAATAATTAATTTTTAATGATATGGGTTGGTCCGGGTTCGGCGAGTTCGACCGGGTTTCGACCCGGACCGACCCAGAAAAAAATCGGTCATAGGAATTGGACCCGGCCCGGACCATACATATACAGTGGGTCGGTCCGGTCCGGACCGAACCCGTCAGTCCGGGCGGGTTCGGCAGGTCCAGTTCGGGTTTGCTCACCCTTAGTTTCGAACCACGTAAAAATCTCGTGTTGTTTATTGCTTTCGGTATTTACCTTTCTTATTTGTGCACAAACTCTTCATCTCACTGAAACTGATAAACTAAAAAAAAAATCTAACAAAGTGCTAATCACAAAAGCAATTTCTTAAGTTTATTTTCCGTTGTTGGTGTTATTAGTCTAACTGACAAATCCTTGGATAGTCAGTAAGATTCATAACACTTATCTGATTTCAAAATACTAGACTGAAGCCTTACGTGGATTATCAGTTAAATCTGCATGCCTAACTGAAATCAAAATACTGAAGTCATTTCAGTATCAGTCTTAACCCCGTTTCAACTGAAAATATCTTTGACTGTTGTTCTTCAATCAAAACTTTTCAGTATCAGTTGGTACTTCTTTAGTCAGATAAAAGATTTTAGAAAAATAGCCTATTGGTGTATTCCCCCCCCCCCATACACCAGCTCAGTGACCCTCTGCGGTCCAACAAATTTAATTAAGGGTTGTTAGCGTGTAATACACGAACTTTCAGCATTTTCTAGCTAGTTTTTTCCACAAACTTTATTTTTTGAATCTAAATACACAAATTTAGTGTTTTTCTAATTTTTCCCACGACAAACAATTCCGGCCAAATTAAAATTGATTTGGCGTCTATGTTGCCTAATTATTTAAGTGTCATATACATGTCAATATTTTAATTTTTATAATTTTTTTTTTTTTTGATAAAAGATGAAATAAAATTAAAAGAGATACCCTTCCCCACAAACCCTTAAAAAAGAATAAAGCCATAGAATTCATCTCATTCTCTGCATAAACAACACAAATTCTTTAAAAAAAGGGGGTTCTATCAATTCTCGCTTACATTCTCTGCTAATCTATATCAATTCTCTCCATTCTCTAATTTATGTCTCTAATTAGGGGTAGAATTAGTCTTCGATAAATCCACCCCTACAGTGTTGTTCGTGGTCCGAGGGCGTCAAAGTCGGCTTGAGTAATGGCGAACAGGTAGGTCCTTAATCACCACTTATAACTATGACGGTCATTCCACATCAGCAGCTCCGGCGACCACAATAGCATCAATTTAGGGAAAATTAAAAATCATGGGAAAATTAGAAAAATACTAAGTTCGTGTATTTAGATTCAAAAAATAAAGTTCGTGGGAAATACTAGAAAATGCTGAGGTTCGTGTATTTACATGCAAATAACTCTTTAATTAATAGCAACAAAAACTGCAACTACAACTGTGTGATTGTAGTAATAAAAAACAAATGGAGCGAAAACACCCTAAATAATATCCTAATAAATTCTCTAGTAATATTCAGGCAAACACACTATGATGGATAATCAAAACTAAACTCAAAACAGAGCGAATAAAAACCAAGTAGAAATTTAGATAAATAAACTACTGATCCTTGGGATGTAATTTCATTAATCAAATTCACACAATCAACCACTTAATCCAAACCAATTTAATCCAGTTTTGATGAGAGATCACATAGATAATCACACACGCAAGAGCAGTTTATGATAGTAGACTAGTAAATTCTCTATCTCTGTTAGGTCTCAAGAAAATCTACTAATTAACTCTCAAAAACGATCACAAGAATAGCTCTCTATGATCCACATATCTCCGCTAGGTCTCAAAGTTAAAATCTCATCATACATTTCTGAATCCGCTAAACAGTTATCTCCGTTAGGTCTCAAGCTGAGTAGCTAAACATGCAAATTATTGGCCAGATAAATCACACGAAATCAAGCACCATAAATTATGAATCAAAACTTGGAAGGCAAAAAGCAGCAATAAATCAATCACATAAATCTAATCAACTATATACAAACCCTAGAATTAGAAAAGAAAACTAGCTAGACATCATAAAATAAAAGAAAGCAATAAAATAATTGAAATAAATAAAACTCGGAAAGAATCTGAATGATAGTTTGAATCTTGAAATCTTGAATCGTGTAGGAAAATAAACCTAATCTATGAAAGCAATAAAGTTCTGAGTCTAAGAAAATAAAATAATAAATAGGTTAATAATGAAACTTATTTATAGGCAGAGGGATAAACTCAGTCTAAAACTCAAAAATAAAGAAAATTCGCGCATTACTGAGAAAATGCGGAATGCGGAAACCTCGGTGACGGGTTCGGCGATCATTGTCCCAGTTGCCGAAATCCTTCACAAACTCTAGCTTAGACAGCAACTTTGACAATCACCTCGGCGATCGCCGCGATCTACTTCTTCGTCCTTGCACAAACTCGCCCGATTGCCGATCATCACGCCTTTTTCGTCTTTTCTCATCCTTTTTTTTCAATTTATGAACCTGTTTTTCTTCGTTCTCGTCCTTCAGAAACATTTCTTTTTTTTTTCGATTTATGAACCTGTTTTTCTTCGTTCTCGTCCCTCGGACACATTTCTTTATTAGTATTGCTCCAAAACACTCAAAATAGTAAAGTGAGTAAATAAGTATAAAAAGTGAAAATGCAAATATTGCTCCAAAACACTCAAAAGAGTAAAGTGAGTAAATAAGTATAAAAAGTGAAAATGCAAATAAGTTATAAAATGGAGATGCGGGGTATCGATCCCCGTACCTCTCGCATGCTAAGCGAGCGCTCTACCATCTGAGCTACATCCCCTTTGTTGATAATGTGAACTTTAATTTAACTTAAATTAATTAAAGTTTATACGTAGAAATAATGTGAGTTTTTCATGTTTCATTGCCATCGCAGGGATATACATATATATATATATATATATATATATATATATATATATATATATAGGGTCATTCGTAAAATGAATTCATTATTAGAATATAAAATAAAATTTGAATGGGTAATAATAGTATGCACATATAAAAGGAAGCACCGATTAAAAAACCACATTAAATGAATAACTTTCAAGCCAATTAATGAGCATAAATTTTTAGTCATTAAATAAATTACTTGATTTGTAACACCCCGATTTTTTCTAATAGGATTTCCCGAGAATACTTGAACTTAGAATATTATTTAAGTGAATTCTCGCCCGGATAAAAATTTTTGTAGATAAAAAAAGGGTATTTCTTTCAGTAAAAGATTTTATTAAATTTTACCAAGTGGGATTAAATGCAAATACATGACCATGTGAATTTATTTCATATTAACACCAGACGAGCTCAAAGGAAATGGTCTTACATTTTATTTTTCATTTACTTTTAATTTGAATTGGGCCTAAATAGAACTATTATACTTTTTTTTTTTGGTCAGAAAAGAGGGAAATTCATTAACCAAGAAGCAATGGTACCAGCAGTACCAGCACAGTACAAAGAGAAGAGAAAAAGGCACCCAAAAACAGGGGCCAATTTCTTCAGGAAAAGAGAGCAAAAAGAGAAGAAGGAGCAGCGCAACCGCAAAACCCAAAGACAAAAGTCGAAACAGCAGCTAGTCAAGGAGGTTCGTGCAAGAGAACCAATCTCTAAACTCCACCGAACGTGGCATCAGACCATAAACTTCATTCCATCCCCAAACCCTGGACTTAATCTCCGCCAACATTTTATCAAAATTCTAAGTGCCTTGATTGAATCTGCAGTCGTTCCTACCTTTCCACAGAGACCAAGTGGTACAAATCCAGATCCCAGTTAATAAGGGAATGTCCTTTTTATCTCCAATGTTGCAAAAAGCCACAAAATGATCACTGGCCTTATGATGAAGAGCAGAAACTTTACCAATCCAAAGGAGAATGGCATTCCACAGATCACAAGATCTTTTACACTCGAAGAAGAAGTGCTCAGCCGACTCATTTTCCTCTTTGCATGTCGTGCAAAGAGCCTCCGATGCCGAAAGAGGTACCTGTCTGCGGAGGAGGTTGTCACAGGTTGGGAGCCTTCTTTTCAGAAGTCTCCACGAGAAAGTTTTAGCTTTGAACGGCACTCGGGCTTTCCAAATCTGTGGTAACTCAATGCCAACCTCTTGGGGGCGGGGCGTAGTTACTGCTGCACTTAACACTTTGTACGCCGACCTGACTGAATGAGCTCTGGTCCTGTCTGCCACCCAGCTCCATCCATCCCGCTTTCCTGCAATAAGAACAACATTGTTGAGGAGAGATGAGAGGTCATGGTAAGAATCAGCTTCTCTCCCCCTCAACTCCCGAACCCAATCAAGTTTTCATTTCCAAACTCCCTCAACCCATTCACCCATGCTCGAAATTGACCCTTCCTGATTATTATTCAGACGGAAGAGCCTAGGAAATCGTTCCTTCAAACTCTTATCCCCACTCCAACAATGGTGCCAAAAGGAAAAAAGATCGCCCTCCCCAACCCTAGCAACCATGTTATCTCTCAGCCACTTACCGGATTCCCCCCAACTCAAACTCAACACCTTCTTCCACCACCCCGGTCTCATCGTCCTCTTCCCTTCAATAGAGAAACCATCGCCATTCCAACCAATTTCGCCTTGGCACGCCCTAATAACCCGAGCCCAAAAGGAATCCTTATCCGTAAGGAATCTCCATAACCACTTGGACATCAAAGCCTTATTGAACCATTCAAGATGTTTAACACCCAGTCCCCCATCGTGGAAATCCAAACACAAGTCCTCCCATTTTATCCAATGAATTTTCTTCTCCGATGAGTCCCCCCCCACCCCAAAGGAACTGACTCATAACAGAACGAATTTGCGCCAAAACTCTCTTATTAACAACAGAAAAAGACAGCTGGTAGATAGGTAATGAAGTCAGAACCGATCGAAGTAAGGTAACTCTCCCAGCAAAAGAAATCTTTCGATTGTTCCATTTGCCAATCCTTTTCTTGATTTTGTCGACCAGATAATTCCACTCCGAAGTTCGATGAAGACTTTTTCCAACCTTGATACCGAGGTAGTTGATTGGCAGCTCACCCATTCGACAGTTAAGAATCCTAGCCATATCCTCCCGGGAGCAGTCCCCCATTCCAAGGCCCACAAGGTTGCTCTTCTCAAAGTTAACCTTGAGACCCGAAAGGAATTCAAAAATCTTGAAGATGCATTTGAACGCCCATGCATTTTCTTTCTTGTCAGTTGCCAAAAGAATCGTGTCGTCAGTATAATAGAACTATTATACTAACTTATCTAGTTTGAGTTTTATTTAATTTTGAGTTAAGATTATATGTACTTTATAAGCCCATTTATCTTTATATTTTGGGTTAATTACGCCAAAAACCATGAACTTTGGGCCCATTTCCAAATTTTCCATGAACTTTGATTTTTATCAAATTTTCCCTGAACTTAAAGGCGGGAACAATTTTTCCATGAATTTCAGCTCCGGTAATACTCCGGTCTGACCTGGCTCCTACGTGGCAGAAACTGATCTTACGTGGTAGCTGCTAAAACGACGTCGTTTCATTTCTTATCATCTATTGTCAATGTTAGGGTTAAATCTTAGGCCATTTTCACCGTCCCATTTTCACACCCACCATTTTCACACTCACTAGTTTCACTATATTGACTGAATCTGTGGAGAGAAGTTGACCTGCGGAGAAGACGACATATTGCGCGCGAAGAAGCCACGAGATATTGGCGATGAGATTTTGCAAAAATGGGGGACAGGTATATCGCTTTACCACTGTTTTCGAGTTTTCGCCCATGGGTTTTTGGCGCCCTAAGCTTCACTAAAATTTTTCCCGTTGTAGGGTTCAGACATTAGTAGTTCTTTTGCGCCTAAAAATTTCATTTTCTTTGAACATTGCATTGAATTTTGGTACTTCATTCGTTTGCAGCGACGAATTTGGGTTGTACATACACCATGGAGGTAAGTTCGTCAATTTAGGCTCAGGAAGGTTGTATTCAGGTAGCGAAGTGCAGAGTAGATTCGGGCTAGATAAGGATAGGTTCGGGTATTTGGACTTAGAGGAGGAAATCCAGAAGCTTGGTTATACTTCCTGGAGGTGTTTAGCTTTTATGGTTCCTCGAAGTTTAGTGTTCATGGATGTGCGCGAAGATAAAGAAGTCATGCAGATAATTCGATGCATGACATCTTCAATCAGGTCTATTAGTGTCTATGTGGATGATGGAAAGAAGGGCAAAATGGGGAAGGTGAAGGCTGTCAGTGAAACTGTTACTAAGACAATTACAAAGACTGTCACTACCACTAAGAGTAGCTGTGGGCAGGGGAAGGGGAAAGAGAAGGTGTTGCATAGGAAGGAGCCTGTGATGGCAGTGGAGGAGGTTGATACTGCAGATGAGGATGATGATGATTTTCTTCCTGAATATATTGAAGAAGAGCCTGTTGAATCAGATGATTCACTAGGGGATAAAGAGTTAGGATCAGGAGATGAAGAGTATGAAGAGGCAAGAACTAACATAAGGGAGAGCTTAGGTGTTATAGGTGACATGGAAGTGGGGAAGGAGACTGTAGAAGATAGATTATCTGAATATGGTGATTCTGACAAGGAAGGTTCTGATAGTAGTGACTCGGATGGGCAAATTGTTAGGAGTAAATAGTGTAGGTCAGTGTATGATCCTAGGGGAGATATGTCTGAGTTTAAATTAGTGTTGGGTATGCGTTTCGAAGATGGTTTTCAATGCAAGAAGGCACTGATTTCATGGAGCATTGTAAAGGGTTATCCTATTCATTTTAGGAGAGTGAACAAGGAGCAATGTGAGGCTTTTTGTGAGGATCCTTGTCCCTGGAGAATGTTTGCAAGTATGCTGAAGAAAGAGAGTTCTTTGGTGGTCAAAGTTCTACAGGAGGAGCACACTTGTTCATTTGCAGTGGGTAATAAACAGGCTAGTTATAAGTGGATTGGGGAGCAATACACAGAGGTTTTCAGAGTTAGACCTCAGATGTGTATTGAAGAGTTTAGGAACGATGTTAAAAGGAGATTTAACATAGCTATTCCTAATGGGAGGTTGTATAGAGCTAAGGCACATTCATCTGTGCAGGGTCACTATAACAAGTTGAGAAGTTATATTCTTGAGTTGATGAGGGTGGATAGGGGAGGTAGATTTGAACTGTTGTGTGGTGATGGTAGTATATTTCAGGGGTTATACATTGGGTTTTCTGCATTGAAGAGGGGTTTTTTTAGAGGGATGTAGACCAATTATTGGTCTTGACGGGTGTTTCTTGAAAACACACTTAGGGGGGCAACTGTTATGTGCCATAGGAAAGGATGGCAATAACCAGATGTACCCAATAGCTTGGGCCGTAGTAGAGGTGGAAAATGAGGCTTGTTGGAAGTGGTTTTTAGGTATATTGCTCGAAGAGCTTGGAATCCATGATGGGAATGGTTTTACACTGATTTCTAATCAGCAAAAGGTTAGTATTTGCCTTGATATATTGTTGTCAAGGAGTTGAAAACCTATGGCTGTATATGTCTTGTGTCCATACTGAAATGATGTTACTATGCAGGGGCTAACAAATGCTGTCAAGGAGTTGGCTCCATTGGCAGAGCACAGAAACTGTGCTCGCCATGTCTACATGAACTGGAAAAAGCAGTTCAAAGGTGTTGCCTTGAAGAACCTATTCTGGCAAGCAGTGAGGGCCACATACATGGAGGAATGGGATGCAGTCATGGAGACTCTAAAAACTGAAAATATGATGGCATATGATGATCTGCTGAACAGAGATCCTACCAGGTTTTGTAAGGCTTTCTTTTCAACTTGCTGTGTGAGTGACATGATGGATAATAATGTGTCAGAAACGTTTAATGGGTATATTCTGAGTGCTAGGGTGAAACATATCATCCATATGTTAGAGGACATTCGAAGTGGGCTGAGGGAAAGACAATATAAGAAGTTTCAACATGTTATGACTATCACTGATATAATTACACCAGTTATTAGGAAGAAACTTGAGAAGCTTAAATCACTAGCAAGGTATTGTACTTCTCACCTTGGGCTAGGAGGAAAGTTTGAAGTGTCAAACAAAGATGACATGTTTATTGTCTCTCTTCCTGAGAAGACTTGCAGTTGTAGAGGTTGGGAGATAACTGGTATACCTTGTGTGCATGTTGTTTCTGCTATTCACTTTATGAAGGAGGATCCAGCCGTGTATGTGCATCACTATTTGAGCACAGAGACTTATTTGAGGGCATACTCCTTCCCACTTGAGCCAATCAATGGTGAGAGGTTGTGGCCAAAGGCTGAGGGATATCCAGTTCAACCCCCACAGGTGAGGATCATGCCCGGCAGACCAAAGAAGAATAGAAGAAGAGACACAGATGAGAAGGGCCCTAAACAGCCTTCAAGGCTGAGAAAGACTGGTTGTAAGATGACATGCCAACGGTGTTTACAACAGGGTCATAATTCCAGAGGATGTATGAATGATGAAGTACAGAAACCTGATGGTGAGAAAAGGAAGCCTGGACGCCCTCGAAAGTACCCAATCCCTGAACCAACAGAAGCAACAATCCCAACAAACCCTACTGATACCACAGAGGCTACATCAAGAGGAAGGGGCAGATGCAGGCCCAAGGGAAGTGGCAGTGGCAGGGGTAAGGGTAGGGCTAGGGATATTACAATGGAGAGGCAAGAGGTATATCCCAAAACTATTTGTGCTGATAATATTTGATCATTTTAGTTTCTTATTCCATTTGCATTTGAGCTATGTTAAATGATATTCATTGTAGGCAAGCAAAGGAATAGGACTTTACTGTGGAGAGCAAACAGGCAATTCATATATTGCATCTGGGAGTGGACTGCAGCAAATCCTAAGGGGAGAAGAGATCTGCCTGACGGGCCCCACACAAGAATCTCAATCCAATCCTTGAAGAAAATCTGTTGTTGTTTTGATGTTGCTCTGTTAGCATACTGGTGTTCTTTTGATGTAGTTTTTGCAAGCATTTTGCTGAGATGTAAAGTGATTAACACTTAAACAAGTTATGTATATGTTATTGATCTGTTATGTATATGTTATTGATCTACTTTGCATATATTCATTGAAATCCATAGAAATTCATTGTCATCATGATTGTAAATGAGATTACAATGACACTACAAAATAGATCTCATTATAACACCCTAACAAACAAACACCAAGAACACCTAACAAACAAAGGCTTGAATCACCAACCAAACAACACCCAGAACACCTACGAAACAAAAGCTTGAATCACCAAACAAACAACACCCAGAACACCTACGAAACAAAAGCTTGAATCACCAAACAAACAACACCCAGAACACAAGCACAGGCAACCATCTTTTTCATCGAACACTTGTTGCTCTCGACGTTCTCCATTCTGAGGAGTCTCACTTCATTCTCCAACAATCTAATTCGCTTCATATCTTCCTCCACATATTTCCCTAGGCGATAGCATTCTCCAATCCAGAAGTTCAATTTTTCATCTTCGTCATCTTCAATTTTAGGCTTTACTTCAAGATCTACCCACTCAAAGAAGCCACATTGTTTCTGCAAAAACAAAGATTGCTGCTTTGGGAAAAAGACAGCACAGAGAAAAACTCAAACGAAAATAACGTCAAAATTACCTCTTTGTTGGAGCATCTCAAGAATCTTCGCCCAGGATTGAGCTGTGTTCGCGACGTTTTCATCTCTACTTGAAGTTTGCACGCGCATTCAGGGAAGAAATCGGGTGTAGTCATGGACGAGGCGCCATAAGAGGAGGCAGATGGCGTGAACTTCATTTCTCCCTTCTGAAACCCTAACCGACGAAATGGGGATGCAATTTCTTAAATTCCAGATTTGGGGAACAAAATTTTAATCAAAAGATGTAGTATTACGGGTATAGGACGACGTCGTTTCTTCATATCGTCGCCGGTGCCAAGTCAGCTTTCAGGCGACTTAAATGGTTCCAAGTCAGCAGGCAAATTGGGGATTTTCGAAATTCATGGAAAAAATGTTCCCGCCTTTAAGTTCAGGGAAAATTTGATAAAAATCAAAATTCATGGAAAATTTGGAAATGGGCCCAAAGTTCATGGTTTTTGGCGTAATTAACCCTTATATTTTTAATTGTGTGATAATAATTTAAATGACTTCTGATTTATTTTTATTTTTAATTTTCTTTTCTCTGCTATGAGATTTACGTCCAACCAGAGTCAGCCAAGTTTCACTCTGCAATTCACCACATTTTGAACCAATCACTTTACATGCATTTTTCTCTCATGTAGTAATAAATTTGCCAAAACTCTCACAGTGTTAGCAGATTTCCTCTTTTCTTACCTTTTCTTTGAGCAGAGCTTCTTCATCCGGTAATTTCATGAATCCTTTTCTTTGAGCAGAGCTTCTTCATCCGGTAATTTTATGAATTCTGCTCACTCTTACAATTTTCAACATAACAATATATATTTTCTTAATTTTCTTTTTTTTGGCATCAACACAATAGCAGGCATTTCACAGCAACTGCCACACAAAATTTTTGCATACATTCAAACTGGAACACACTCTTATGCATAATAATAAAAAAAAAATGAAACCTTTCATAACAAATCATATGAAGAAGGGCTTTACAGATTTTTCTCATATTAGTGGATAGAATAGGATGATTTGGGGAGGGGTGTTGGCCGGTGATTTTTAGCCGGAGAAGGAGAGCAGCATCGGCTGCTCGGCGTGGCAGGAGGAGGCGGCGTCGGCCACGGCGCCGGCGCTGTCACGGCGCTGCTGCTGCTGTACTGCTGTCGACACGGCGCCGGCGGTGCCAAATCTGCAGGAAAGGAGGGGCAGCGGCGCTGCTCCGTGCAGGGACGGCGGAGACAGCTGCTGCTGCCGATCAAGAGGGAGACGGGTGAAGGGGAGGCGGCGGCTGCTGCTGTGCTGCGGTCGACGCGGCGCCGGCGGTGGTTTCCGCTGCCATCGACGGAGAAGAGGGAGAGATGAGGAGAAGAGAGAGGGCTGGGGGAAGAGAGAGGTCGGAGGAGAGAAAGAGGGGGGCGGCTGCCGGCCTCCGTCGGGCGACGGCGGCAGTAGCGTGAGAGGGAGAGAGTGAGGGTGTGCGTCTGGGTGTGTGTGTGTGTGCGTGCGTGCGTCTGTGTTGTGTGTGTGCGTGTGTGGGTTGTGTGTGTGTGTGTGTGTGATTTTTCTTTTAATAAAGGAGATGGGTTGTGAGCTAGGTTTTAATATTGGGCTATTAAATTTTTGGGCCTATACTATGATTTAAGATGAGTTTGATTTAATAAAAGAATTGGGCTGCATTTTTTTTTAGATTTTGGACTGATTTAATTCTTTAAATCATGTTTACTTAAAATTATTTAGTTAAGTTCTTAATCAATTGATTTCTTAATAAGGCTATTTATTTTATTAAGTGTAATTATTTACCTTATGTGATTTTGGAATATCATATGAATATGCATAGTGAATATTGCAATAAAAGTATTTTGATAAATTCGATTTTTATTAGATTTCTAATCGAGTTTTGAAAATCCGGGTGTAGAATATTAAGATTTAGCAACTTGGTAGAATTGTTAGCTCATACGATATTTTGCGACCTATTAAGATTAGATTATCTTGTAGGTCCACTTGATAGAAGGTTTTAGCACTGGTTTTACAAGAAGAGAATTGTGCAAATTTTATCTACAGGCTTGTCCAATCAAGGTGGGTTTTATTTTCCAAAGTATGCTTTGAGTTATTGAACTCTACTTGTATTATGCAAATGCAAATGAATATCCATGTTAAAATGTTTCTTATATCTCTATTGTCTAAAGTGCTCCTATGTTATCTAACGATCGGGTCCTAGCCGGCGTAGCGATTGGATCGCCCTGGCTAGGATTGTGTACACACAAAGGGGTATTGTGGGCTGCTCCCACTTGCCTCAGACTGTCAGACTTGGGTTGCTCCCATTTCTGAAACATGCATGGTAGTGGACCTCTGTGGGCTGCTCCCACATGTTCACATTATAGGTGAAGCACCAATAGAGAGAAGACTGGAAATGGATCCACAAATTTATTTTAAGTATGCATGGAATGCTTTCAAATATTTCTATGTTATACTATTCATAGCATGGATTATTCTTTTAAATGGATTTTCAAATGTTTTCAAATGGCTAAACCCACTGAGTATATTAGTACTCAGCCTTGCAATTGTTTTCAAAACCTTTTGCAGGTTGAGCGGTGATTTACTTGCATTTTTACTCTTTTATCGCGTTATTCTTTAGCGTTTTGGGCGTTTCTTGTTGAGTTGTTGAGTTGTCTATGGTTCAAATTGCATAATTTTGTGGAATAGACTACTCGTCCGTGCTCGTGTTGTTTTTATAGGTTTTGGACTCGATTTGTGAAGTTTTGGATGAAGTATGTGAAGAGACGAGTCCATAGGCGCAAACGGGGCTCAAATCGGGCACCGGATGAGCAAGAACGAGCGTCGGGAAGTTCGCGGGTCGGAGTGCGTGCGCTGGAGGTCGCGCGGTCCGGGCATGCGGCCGCATGCCACGGCCGCGCGATGAAGCAGGAGTTGCTGGAGCACCGTGCGGGCCAGGCGCGGGCTGGCCATGCGGCCGCGCGAGACGCCGAGTTCCGCCCAGTTTTTCCGATTTTTCACTAAAAGCGCGTTTTTGGAGTATTTTCGGGCTTAGACGACCTAGGGCTTATAAATACCTTCCTTTAGCTTATTCCAAACATCTTTTATCATATTCTGACTTTTCCTGAGAGTTGTGAGACACGGAGCAAGAGCAAGACTGAGACTTCTCTGCGGTTTTTCATTGTTTAATGTTCTTTAGTTTTATTGAGATTGTGATTGTTAGTCATATGTCTATGTGTGGCTAAATCCCTTTTTCCCAGGGTTTAGGGAGTAAACATGATTCAAATTTCTGACTGTTGATTTAATTAATTGAGATTTATATTCCTTTCTTTGTTCTTGTTCTTAATTGCTTGCTTTATTGCTTGATCACCAATTTAGCATTATCATAGGTTTTAATTTGAGATCGGGAGATGATAATTAATACCTGAACTAAGAACATAGAACACATTTATTCTAATTCTAAAGGGAATTAATAATTGTGAGGGCGTTAATCCTAGGAACTTTTAGGAGTTACATGTTAGAAGTGTGATCCAGGGATGGTAGCCTTGCATGTAATCAACGATTTGTATGCCACGGGAGTGGGTATGAATTAACTTTGAGATTGCCTTAGGAATTATCTCATTAATTGAATCAAACGTGTTAGTTAGGAGAATCTGTTGAAACCTTTGCCTTGGGAAACTCTCTTTCTTCTGTTACTTCGCATTTTCACAGCTTGATTTCTTTTTAGTGTTTCTTTATTTCAATTTAAATTTGTTTTCCAAAATCAAACCTTTAAAATTCGTTTTTCCAGATAGAGTAAAGTAATTAAGAGTAGGCATTGATAACCATTAGTCCCTGTGGATTCGACCTTGTTTGCCACTATATACAATTGCACCCGTACACTTGCGGCGTGTAAATAAAATAGCGAACAAGCGACAGGTGGTGTCGTGCGAGGCTGAGGGAGGATGTTGCTGTAGTTTCATATAATGATTTCCGCTGCCATAATATTCACTTAGGTGGATATCTTTTGAGATTGACTCTTTAAATACTCTTAGCCTAATTATTATGAACTCTTTTGGCAATCACATTTCTAGCAATTGAACCTCGCATATATGTATGTCTAGTATGAAGTGTTATCTTGTTGTCTCAGACCTCCGAACTTTTGATCCTGGTTGGGAAAATTTCTATCCTAATTGTTGTATTTATTATCCTTCAATTGCGGCACTCCTTTATTAACAATGTATTACCCGAATCTAAGAACATATCACCCATTTTATTCTAACAAAGTCTAGCAATCACATTAAGTAGCCGTTTCTTATTCTCCCGGGAGTCGGGCTGTTACAGATGGTATCAGAGCAAAAGTTCTTGGTTCTGAGACCACAAGTTCATTGATGTTGAGTCTAGGATATCATCTCTAGGCTTCTAAAGTTTATACAGCAACCCTCAGCTCGCCGTCACACTGCCCTCAACCAAGGTATGTTAAACATGTTTTCAAAAATGTTTACTGAAATGCATGCACCACATGAATATGTTATAGAACATGTTAAGATTGAATATGCACTGAGATGGAACATGCATTGAGATGAACATGTATTGAGATGAACATGCATAGAGACGGGACACGTATTGAGACTGAACATGCACTGAGACTGAACATGCATTGAAACAGAGCATGTATTGAAGCTATAAACGCATTGAGGCTGAACATGCATTGAGACAGAATATACGTGTTGAGACTGAACATGCAATAAGAATGAATGTGTTTTAAGATTGAATGCATTGATATGAATTGTGACTGAACATATACTGAAGCGGATCATGTATGGAGATGTCCGTACACTGAAACGCAACATGTATGGAACCTTAACATGTATTGAGACTAAACATGAATTTGAGATTGAAAACATTTTTATCATGCAAGACTATGTGCTAACTTGTTTTGAATGAGGAAATGTTGCATAAATGCATGATATACAATTTATTACCATGAGATGATTCAACCACTATCTGTTATTACAAGTTTTAGTTAGGTTATGAACCTAGAAAAAATATGATGACAGACTATAGTCGCTTGGTGAACGGATGAAGGATGTCTTTAGATTTTTATGATCAGAGGATTTTAGAGGACATGAACAGACTAGAAATAGAAGGGACTATACATTGAAAGCACTGAACATAGACAGAGAGAACATAGAAAGTATAGAATGACAAGAACATAGAAAGATGATCAAGGAAGGGTAAACCATAGAAAGTCAGAATACGAAAGTTAGAATATCAAAGCACGATACATGAAAGGGTGACTTGTAGACAACCAACGATCGTTTCAGACAATAGAAGGATCCTTATGTCACCAGTATCACAGATTTTTATTAGAAAGAATGAAGAAGAAGTCCAACATTATTAATTGAATGCAGAATGGCTGGAGAAGGAGAAAGAGGACCTAACCCTGAAGAACATGTGCCACGAATTATACCAGAGCGTAGTGTGGAAGAAAGGTTTCGCAAGCATAATCCACCAACTTTTGATGGCCTCGGTGATCCTCTGGATGCCGAGAGATGGGTAAGAGCTACTGAAAGGATACTCAACCACGTTGGCTGTGGGGATAGGGAGAAACTCACATGCGCAATTTTTCAACTCGTTGATGAGGCTGAATTCTGGTGGGAATCGGTGCGACGAACCTTGACCCCTGAGCAATGGGAGGTGTACACGTGGAATAATTTTAAAGAAAGATTGTATGAAAAGTATATCCCTGGATGCTATAGGAAGAAGAAACAGGATGAGTTTTGGAATTTACGACAAGGAAGTATGACGGTCACAGAGTACGACCGAATGTTTAACCAGCTTTCGCGATATGCTCCACATCTAGTTGACACGGATGAGAAATGTGCAGAAAAGTTTCGACAAGGTCTGCGGCTTGAGATAGCCGTTCCACTAGCAAGTCAGGAAGCGTTAACATATGCTCAATCTTTGAGCAGGGCCCTAAACATCGAAGCAATACTACCAAAAGAAAAAGAGAATGTGTTAGCACAAGCACCGACCCAAGACTATGGAAAAATAAAACGTAAATGGGAAGACGGAAATGAAGGAAACCTAGGAAAAAGAAAGCAACCATGGAGAGGGAATCGGCAACAACAGCAAGGACATGCGGAAGGAAAGCCGTTATGTCCAACATGTCAGAAAAATCACTATGGTGAATGTAAGAGAGGTTCCAACGACTGCTTTAGGTGCAAGCAACCAGGGCATTTCGCCAGAGACTGTCCAAACAATAATGAGAACATGAGAATTCCACAACCTCATAACTTTGCCCCTCAAAGGCAAAATCAGGTACCAATTGGCAATGAACGACCAAATCAGAGAGAACATGCACGTGCTAGGGCTTATGCTCTTAACCAGCAACAAGCAGCTCAAGCACCTGAAGATTTAGAAGGTACAATCGTCATAAATTGACGTATCCGCTTTAACATCAAAGCTTCATACTTTTAACTCTACATGCATGTTAAATGTTAAGCCTATGGTGGTGGAAGCTTTCGAGAGGATATATAGAAAAATCATAAAGAAGCATGACAAGTTAGTCATATTGGGATTCAGAAAATGCGAAGAGGTTGATGGACATATTCGATCGAAAGATCAAAACTTTATGGGACAAGCGGATTTATTCTGCCTTAATAGAATCACTACGAACGAGAAAAGTATGTGTAGACTAGAAGTCAAGTTTACTAGCCAGGGTATTCCAAATTTCGAAGACGAAATTTTTTTTTAGGGGGAAAGGATGTAACACCCCGATTTTTTCTAATAGGATTTCCCGAGAATACCTGAACTTAGAATATTATTTAAGTGAATTCTTGCCCGGATAAAATTTTTTGTAGATAAAAAAAAGGGTATTTCTTTCAGTAAAAGATTTTATTAAATTTTGCCAAGTGGGATTAAATGCAAATACATGACCATGTGAATTTATTTCATATTAACACCAGACGAGCTCAAAGGAAATGGTCTTACATTTTATTTTTCATTTACTTTTAATTTGAATTGGGCCTAAATAGAACTATTATACTAACTTATCTAGTTTGAGTTTTATTTAATTTTGAGTTAAGATTATGTGTACTTTATAAGCCCATTTATCTTTATATTTTTAATTGTGTGATAATAATTTAAATGACTTCTGATTTATTTTTATTTTTAATTTTCTTTTCTCTGCTATGAGATTTACGTCTAGCCAGAGTCAGCCATGTTTCACTCTGCAATTCACCACATTTTGAACCAATCACTTTACATGCATTTTTCTCTCATGTAGTAATAAATTTGCCAAAACTCTCACAGTGTTAGCAGATTTCCTCTTTTCTTACCTTTTCTTTGAGCAGAGCTTCTTCATCTGGTAATTTCATGAATCCTTTTCTTTGAGCAGAGCTTCTTCATCCGGTAATTTTATGAATTCTTTTCTTTGGGCCTATACTATGATTTAAGATGAGTTTGATTTAATAAAAGAATTGGGTTGTATTTTTTTTTAGATTTTGGACTGATTTAATTCTTTAAATCATGTTTACTTAAAATTATTTAGTTAAGTTCTTAATCAATTGATTTATTAATTAGGCTATTTATTTTATTAAGTGTAATTATTTACCTTATGTGATTTTGGAATATGATATGAATATACATAGTGAATATTGCAATAAAAGTATTTTGATAAATTCGATTTTTATTAGATTTCTAATCGAGTTTTGAAAATCCGGGTGTAGAATATTAAGATTTAGCAACTTGGTAGAATTGTTAGCTCATACGATATTTTGCGACCTATTAAGATTAGATTATCTTGTAGGTCCACTTGATAGAAGGTTTTAGCACTGGTTTAATTACAAGAAGAGAATTGTGCAAATTTTATCTACAGGCTTGTCCAATCAAGGTGGGTTTTATTTTCCAAAGTATGCTTTGAGTTATTGAACTCTACTTGTATTATGCAAATGCAAATGAATATCCATGTTAAAATGTTTCTTATATCTCTATTGTCTAAAGTGCTCCTATGTTATCTAACGATCGGGTCCTAGCCGGCGTAGCGATTGGATCGCCCTGGCTAGGATTGTGCACACACAAAGGGGTATTATGGGCTGCTCCCACTTGCCTCAGACTGTCAGACTTGGGTTGCTCCCATTTCTGAAATATGCATGGTAGTGGACCTCTGTGGGCTGCTCCCACATGTTCACATTATAGGTGAAGCACCAATAGAGAGAAGACTGGAAATGGATCCACAAATTTATTTTAAGTATGCATGGAATGCTTTCAAATATTTCTATGTTATATTGTTCATAGCATGGATTATTCTTTTAAATGGATTTTCAAATGTTTTCAAATGGCTAAACCCACTGAGTATATTAGTACTCAGCCCTGCAATTGTTTTCAAAACCTTTTGCAGGTTGAGCGGCAGGTGGTGTCGTGCGAGGCTGAGGGAGGATGTTGCTGTAGTTTCATATAATGATTTCCGCTGCCATAATATTCACTTAGGTGGATATCTTTTGAGATTGACTCTTTAAATACTCTTAGCCTAATTATGATGAACTCTTTTGGCAATCACATTTCTAGCAATTGAACCTCGCATATATGTATGTCTAGTATGA
Organism: Salvia miltiorrhiza; assembly: GCF_028751815.1. Classification (NCBI taxonomy): domain Eukaryota; kingdom Viridiplantae; phylum Streptophyta; class Magnoliopsida; order Lamiales; family Lamiaceae; genus Salvia; species Salvia miltiorrhiza. Next base: position 248,998 of record NW_026651474.1, on the reverse strand, counting down.
AGTGTTATCTTGTTGTCTCAGACCTCCGAACTTTTGATCCTGGTTGGGAAAATTTCTATCCTAATTGTTGTATTTATTATCCTTCAATTGCGGCACTCCTTTATTAACAATGTATTACCCGAATCTAAAAACATATCACCCATTTTATTCTAACAAAGTCTAGCAATCCCATTAAGTAGCCGTTTCTTATTCTCCCGGGAGTCGGGCTGTTACATGATTTATTGGTACCCATGGTAAAATTAAACCGCTGGTCATTTTATTTAGAGTGAAGACTTCAAAATACAATAGATTTCACATTAACAATATACTAATCGATGTGGAAGTTTCTTAAAATAGGTCCACAATTTCTACACACCAAAATACACATCAATATATTCAATAAAGAAACAAAAAATATAATGTAGTGTGGTTTACTGGTAAAATAACTAATATTTGAAGCCAAAAAGTATTAAGTTCACCGTCATACGATTTTTAAAATTATTTTTTTAACTGTCATAATATATATATAGGGGTGGGCTATATATATATATATATATATATATATATATATATAGGGAGAGGTTCAAGAAAGAACCATAAATAAAAAAAGAACGGAGAACCATTTTCAGCCATTCGATTATCAAGATCTACGGTGGATGTATCATCTTGTTGGATGAATGCAGATCCTGGGTTCGAATCCTGAACGGAGAACCATTTTCAGCCATTCGATTATCAAGATCTATATATATATATATATATATATATATATAGGGTGTGGTTCTAGAGAGAACTACATTATTTGTGTGAACGTGAGAACCATCAAACTAATGCATCCACTGTAAAAATTAATGCATTCGCTGTTAAAATTAATGCACTCAAAAAAATAAAATAAAAAATTGCTCCCTTCAGGATTCGAACCCAGAATCTGCATTCATCCAACAAGATATCCACCGTAGATCTTGATGATCGAATGACTGAAAATGGTTATCCATTCTTTTATTTAGTGGTTCTTTCTTGAACCTCTCCCTATATATATATATATATATATATATATATATATATATATATATATATATATATATCAAAGGATAAATATCATATTAAATCTGAATTATACCTGTTTCATCAAAAACACCCTGAACTATAAGAAATATTCTCTAAATCTTCAAACTATCAGGTTTGTATCAAATATATCACACGTCCATTTTTCGATCACCAGAAACGTGATGTGACTCGTCGAATGCCACAATATAATTTATATTTATTTTTTTAAATGACATGGCATAAAACGATGTTGTTTCATACCATGTTATTTAAAAACTAAATTCATTGCTAAAATTTGAACTCCACGCTGAAAATTAAAATTTCCGTTTACAATTAAGTATAAATTGAAGAAAATTCCCAAAATTCTCCATCAATGCCGATCCTAATCTCCCATAACCCAAAGCCGATCTTGGGGTAGCAGTCGAAGTTCGATAGGTTCGGGGGAGGGGGGAGAGAGGATGCAGAGAGGCAGAGGAAATGGGGGCCTCGCGGAGCTCCAGAATGTTGATCTATGGTGGCCAATCATTTGTCAATGAGCGACGAGGCGTGGCAGCGCAAGCTGCGGGCCCTGAGCGAGATGGGGTTTTTCGACATGGACGTGACGCGATGTTTGGGAAAGCCCCATATGGTGTTCCTGGCGTCCGTGAAGGAAGATCAAGAAGGTGAAGCTGCTCCTCGTCACGACTATTTCAAACTTATTTCAAAGTTTTGGGAACTATATCAATTAGGGTTTGATAATTAAAAGCAATTTATTCTTAAAGAAACTAAGTGAAAATCACGATTTAGTTCAAATTCTAGCGCGGATTTTCATTTTTTAAATGACATGGTACGAAACAACGTCGTTTTATGCCATATCATTTTAAAAAATAAAATATAAATTACATTGTGGCATCTGACGAATCATGTCATAATTCTGGTGACCGAAAAGTGGACACGAGATATATTTGATAAAACCTTATAGTTTAAGGGTTTAGATAACATTTCTTATAGTTCAGAGTATTTTTTATAAATCGGGTATAGTTCAAGGTTTAATATGATACTTCCTCCGTCCCGTAAGAGTGTATCATATTTTTCATTTTTGTCCGTCCTGGGACATGGCCCAACTTTCACTTTTTAACCACAACCATCTATTTCTACATAACCCCACGATTAATTCAACCACAACCACTCATTTCCTCTCAACACATTATCTACCAATATTTTTTTAAAACTCGCATCATCCCATATGTGATACACTCTTACGGGACAGATGTAGTATTTACCCTATATCATCAAACTATATATATATATATATAGGGGGCAGTTATTCCACAAACTCCTCTTAGTATATAAATTAAGAACTAATCTTAACCTTAGATGTTGCCTATTCTAACGGCTGAGATCATTTTTACTAGAATCTCATCTGTTCATTTTAATTAACAAAGTAATTCATACGTTATTTAGTATTGAGGGTAAATTTGGAATCGGTAAAATAGGAATATAATTCGATTCCCGAAAAAAACGCCTAATTCATTTGGCAATGTGATTGAAAAATGGCATTTGGATATCATTCAATTACTTGCGTGAATTACTAAGACCAAATCTGCGAAAATATGTGTAGAAAAAAGGTAATTGTTTAATTGCGTGAATATAATTCAATGGTGTGTAAATATAATTAAATGGTGTGTGAATATTTGGGCTTAGCACAATATACTGATGTATCATAATGCGAATATTACAATGGAGCGAATATTTTAGTGTGTACGCATGAATAACCTACAAACCAACGTGAATATGATGATAGATTAATTGTAACAGTTTCATGTATATATTTTCTATCACAACGTGTCCATCACAAAAACTATGAGCATGCTCATACAGATTGAACGAACAAATTTTTATCAATGTATGAATCGCCTTAGCATATGTGCATGAATAAAAAAGTTTGTGCATTTTGTCAAGGTATTAGCAACGAAACAGTGACTTGCTCATTCCAGATTATGAACATGTTTATACAATTTGTACGAATATCTATGATTCATGTATGAATCATTATGTAACTATGCGTGAACACAGAATGAGTGAAATTAGGATGGTATATTATCAAATTCTGGTTGGTTGTCTGCGTTTATAGAAAAAAAAAAATAACATACCTTCATTTTTTTTTAACTTTTGGTTTTGTGTTTTGCGTGTTAACGTGTTTCCTACAGAAATAAAGGGATAAATCATTTAATTTTGATTGAATAACACAATTCCCTTAAATAAGGAAAGAATAATAACCAAAATCAGAAATTACCTTTCTATCCTATTATTGTAGTCAACGTGAATTTCAGCCTGATTCTTAGGATCAAATCTGGCCATTGATTGATCCTGATCTATTGGTTAATATTGGTTCTTAATTTATATCCTAAGTCTAGTTCTTATTTTAGCCTAACCCTATATATATATATATATATATATATATATATATATATATATATATATAATTAGGTTATAGTGAGAATGCTATTTTTCGTGAGAAATAAGAATAATGAATTAGTCAGTATAAATTATGAATAAGCTGGTTGTATTGCATAAATAATGTATTCAGATAATATGGTGAATTTTTGCTTCCTCCAAGATTCGAACTCAAGTTTGAAATGGTTATTTGTACATTACAAGAAACTTATTCATAGATTTTACTAACTTATTCAAATCAATTCTCATAGCATTCTCCTATAAAAATATATATAGTATATAAGAAAATGCTCTAAAATATACTATATATAAAAGATGAGCTTTCTCCCTTTCTTTTTTCTCTATTCTCCCATCATTTTTTTCACTATTTTTCTCTCATTTTTTTTTATAATTTGAATTATTTTCTAAACATCGTGAAATTTGATTTTAGAAAAAACATTTAATATGCATCTTAAATTTAAGTATGTGGCAAGATCTTTAATATGGTATAAAAATCATAAAAATTAAATTTAAAACGAATAAGTTATGAAAACTTCAAAATATTTTATTTCCTCTCTCTTTGTTAAAATTTTACAACCTTTTATTTTATGCCTATGTATGAAAATAATTATTTATTTATTATGATGTGTAATTTTTTTTTTTTGAGGCAGTGCGATGTTAATTTTCATTATCAAATGATTTACTAATATTTAATAACTATAGTTATAATTACATTATACATAGTTGAAAATTACATTTTTAAATTCGGAATTTTATTGAGTAATTGATGTGCATTATTTTATTTTATTTTCAAGACATATTTTATAATTATTTATATTTAAATTGTATTTGATATTAATATTTATTTATTTAAACATGTCATTTAATTTTGTCGTACATCACACAAATGGACGTATTAATCTATATAATATATAAAACACCAGTTAAACGGTAACAAATTCCCGGCAAAATTTTGACAGTTTTTCATTCCAAAATTATAGGCATATTTAAATAAACGTGGGTTTCTTCATTCGAGTGAACAAAATTCAATCAACACCTTCAATATTGAATCAACTATTTTTGTTCAGATCTCAAAAGTAAGACATTACTATTAACAATTTTTGAGAGATGAATTCATCATCACAACTTCAACTTATATCTACAGACTACAATCACCTATATATTACACAAAAGTCAAAAACTTTATTAAAAGGAAAAAAAGGGATCCAACAACAGCTAAATTTTAATGGATTAAATCCAAGAGGAAATGCAGAAAGAGAAACAGAACAAGATCTTAGAAATTTTCTCGATTTAAAATTCCATCATCCATCTCAATTCAATCGAGACGAAGTATTCCAACAAGGAATCCTCGCTTCACGCGCTTACCGGACTTTGGTGGCTGACTCGAATACTAAAAGCAAGTGAGAATTCGAGTGACGAGCGGCGGGACAGCAGAACAGACTGGTGGTTATGGGATGGAGCTTAGGCGGTTGCCGGTGGCTGGAATTGGAGTGATTAAATAAGGGAAGTAAGGCCGCCGCAAGAGGGCTGAGGGTGGGGATGCAGAGTAAAAAAATAAATTTATGCGTATCCGTAGGGTAATGGTGAGCGAGAGGAAATAAAGCATTACAAATTTTAAGAATTATAAAATTCAAATATAATATACTCCACATAGAAATAAGTAAACAGGTCCCAAAAAAAAAAAAGCAATTACCCAATTTATATGTATATTATATATGATGGGATGCGAGTAAAATAGATCTAAATGCCTAACACCAGTACACCACACACATACATCATACATGGAGTCTATATTACTATACGAGTTTAAATACTATAATTTTCTTTAATAATATATGTATTCTTTAAGATCTTAAATTTATTATTCTTTTATATTTTAATAGTGCTAGATTTAATTTATATTTACCTAAAAAATATTTAATTCATGCTTAAATAAAATTACACTAAATAATGTTAATTATAATTATTTAATAATTTTCAATATTTTAATAAATATAATTATCATTACACTTTATTCAAAGTTGAAAATTGATGTTTTCAAATTCGAATTTTTACTGGGTAATTGATGTGGATTATCTATTTTCTTTAAGAAAAAATAATAAGTTACATTTGCTTATAATTTGATTTTACCTAATATTTATATTTATTAATTTAAATATACCGTTTAATTTCAATGCTCGCCGTGCATCGCACGGGCAGACGTACTAGTTTATAATAAAAGCACAGCTGCACAAGTAATAATTGGAAAAAATACACAAGTAATAATTGAAAAAATAAATGATAAATAAAGTTGGTATTAAAATAAGCGGACACAAACTTGGAGATGCGGACAAAAAAAGCAACAAAATTTGGAATAAAGATTGGTATTAAAAATAAGCGGACCACAAACTTGGAGATGCGGGGTATCGATCCCCGTACCTCTCGCATGCTAAGCGAGCGCTCTACCATCTGAGCTACATCCCCTTTGTTGGTATCAGTTATCTATAAACTTTTTTATATTAAGAAAGAAACTAACTTTGATAAAATGTTTTGTAACTTCATTAGATACTTATATTTTATTCCTAAATCGTTTTTTCTTTTTCTTTGACATGAAATGTATAGTTATTTTATCATCGTCATTTCTTAATTTTATTTTTTTTCTATTATTTATTTTCTTGTTTAACTTTTCTAGATTAAAAAAAATTAAGCCCAATTAACATTTTAAGATGGGAGAATAAAGATTTCTTATAATTAAATGATGTGTTTATTGATGGACCTATCTTCGTCCCTATTTCCGTCGCTCCTCGGCTGCAATTCTGGTAGCGTAAGGGATAATTCCTCACATTATTTTGCCCTCTTTTACAAAATTGACACGACTTTAAAAAATTCAATATTGCTACTATTTTCTTATTTGTAGCAAATTTAACTGACATTATTTTATGGATGAAATCACATCATTTTAACTTAAAGAATTTAAGAGTGTTGAATATTTGAATTTGCTACAAAACATAATGTGATGGGTTATGACCCAAACATCGACCCTATTTTAAAAAGAATTTTTGACAAATAAAATCACGAACTATTTTAAGTTTGCACGATTTTAATGTGACTTTTGAAGTGTAGCGAATTAAATAATCACCTTTTCAATTTTTGCAATTTTGTTCCTCTTAAATAAATTTTTGTGGTCTCAGAGTATTAAAATTAGAGCTTACGTGGATTAGTAAATACGACGTCGTTTTTGTGAGGCTTAAACGACGTCGTTTCGTATAATTTTAATTTTTTTTTTCAAATTGTAAAGAGATTGTATACTGTGGTTGCACCATAATTTTTAATTTTCAACAATTTTATAGAAAACAACGTCGTAACATTTATGAATATTGTGTAGCAAATTAATCAACGTAAACTCTAACTCAACAATTTGACGACCAGAAAAAATTGGGGGGGGGGGGGGGGAGGGACGAAATTGTAAAAATTGGAAAAGTGGCGATTTAATTTGCCACACTTCAAAAATCACGTTAAATTATAAATTCGAAATAATTTGTAATTTTATTTGCCAAAACCCCTTTAAAAATGATATGATCTTTCATTTATTTTATGAAAGAGTTTAGTTCCTCAAATTATCAACAAAGTATAACTGTGCAAAGAAAAGAGTAATGTTGGAAAGAATGTTATCAACAGAATGTAAATAACATCGAAACCAACATGCAGCGGAAAAGAATAACACACATGAATACTTTGTCAAAGATTATACATAACTCGTAAGTACATATTTGGAAATTTTGGAGATCTATCTTTACAGATTAGCTGCCTAAGATAAATCAACCTATTTACTTTCCGCACTAGAATGTTGATACAACACAGAAAGCAAATCAGCTGAATAACAAATGTTAGTCGGACAAAACAAACAACCTGCTACGCTCCAATGGCCTCGTACTTCAATTCTTGCTCTCGACCTCCCGTCGATACAAAGATAGACTTTATAGATTGGCTGTCTAAGTCACCTTCGTCAAAGCAATCATTGAAGAACCGGTGTCACGTTTGCAGCAGGAAAATGACGAGTTGGTTGTGAGTGAACGTTAGGTCGCTGATTTTGCACTTCCAAAACGTAAGAATGAAGCTTCTTGCTGCTTTTATAGGCCTTCATGTGTCGTGGTTAGTTTCCTCCACTCTCCACTTCCAGAATGTTCCTATAAGTGCTGCAATCCATCTTCAAACACTGCTAGTCGACCAGTCTGGAATGTTGGTTGAAAGATCATGGGTCCTTAAAAGTAGGAACTAACACCCCACTACTTTGGACCATGAATAACCGCCTTTCCATTTATTGAAAATGTGGTCAACAAGCATAAAACCTTTATTTCACAACCCAAGAATAATAAAACAAAAAAGGAAAGTAAAGATTAAATATATACAATTACTAATGGAGAGTTAAAGCATGGAGTCAAGGCAGACTTCGGAATATTGATTGAAGCCCAGAAATATTGACACCATAAATGTTATCAACATTCAACCCAACATTAAAACACGAATGTTATCAACATTCCACCCAACATTGTCGAAATCAACATTGACTCTAACATTTTAAACAATCTCAAACTCTGCAAAAAAAAAAACTCAATTTTGATATACGACCAAGAATTTAGCGTCGAAATGCTGAATAAAAGAAAAAAAGTTTAAGAATGTCAATAGCATTATTTAAGGAATTAAAATTAAAATTAACATATAAGAAAATATTAACATATATTAAATATAAATATGAGTGGTGTTAAGAGAAGGCAATCATATCACTTCTCTCTCTATACATAGGTAATGAAAAAAAATTCAATTAATAGTACTACTAAATTTGATGGTCTCATGCAGTATGACTATAAATTATTTACCTAAAATGATTAGTTGAATTGAACGCTGTTTTTCTTAAAAAGAAAAGGAAAAATAAAAAATATACATCAATAATCTATTGACATATCGAACTATACATGAATATATTGATTGATTGATGGCTCTATTATGAAGTTTAGCCAGAAATTTAAGCGTTGCTCGTGAAGTTGGACCTGTGTCTGTGCTCGTGAATGCTGATACAAACATCCAAAGTCCTAACCAACCCCAATTAACGGACTTGCCTCCGGTTCGAACCGGCCGGAACGGTCGCTTTTCTTTTTTGAATTATATGAGGTATATATGATTAAATCTGTCATTACACGTATGTAGACGAGAACTCTGCACCACATAAATATAAAAATATACTGAAATGTAGATTGGTGGGATCACTATCCCACAAATTATGTAAATGTTAAAAGTGTAACAAATCAAGTGCTATTCCAACTATTTCAAACACGGAATCAATAAAGACAGAAGAGATAATAATTAATGAAAATTTCCTGAAACAAATATGAATAATGCATGCTCCCTCAACACACAGCATGCCCATGTTCCTCTTCAAAAGTACATTGAGTAACTAGAATAATTGTGCATAAATAGATCATATACGACTATATTAATTCAGTATATGCTTAGGAAAAGATATATCTGCTTCAAAAAGTAGTAGTTGAATACTTAATCCACCCTACAAAAAAGTGCATAAATACATAAGTTTTAAATATAATTAATTACGTGCTCATTAATTACCAGCCAGAAGTTTGTTTAGACCCCTAATTTTAGCCGTTTTGCAAATGTAGAACAATTTTTTTTTCGGATTTATAATTACAAGATAAATTTTCATAAATTCAGTATAAGCAGGATAAATTGAGCCCGAAAAAAAATTATCCTACAACTGCAAGTTCAAAAAAAATTGTCCTACCTTTGCAAAAGGGTTAAATAGTTTATAGCCTGAACTTTGAACAAATTTCAATTTATAGCCTCAACTTTAATTTTTTTTTGGTATAGCGTGAATTTTGAGAAATAATTTAATTATAGTCACAATTACACAAAAAAATTATGTTAGTAGCCTATTCTTTATCGTAATTACACTTAATTAAGAAGATGATCAATTGTCACGAAATTAGAATCTAACGTATTCTACACGAAAAGAGGTTTTCAACAGTAAATAGCACATTGTCATCGGACCACCGGTGTAATCGGAATCGCGCCAAAAAAGTTAGTGCAATGATGCCAACTTTCACACGTGATTTCGACTTCCCTGGTGGTCCGATGACGATGGGCTACCTATCGTTGAAAATCTCATTTAGTGTAGAATACATTAGGATCTGATTTCGTGACAATCGGTCATCGTTTGATATGTAATTTCGATAAAGAAGAGATAATGTCATAATTTTGATGTGATTGTGGTTATAATTAAACAATTTCACAGAATTCAAACTATATAAAAAACAAATCAAAATTGAGACTATAAACTAAAATTTACTGAAAGATAAGGTCATAAATTAATAATCATTAATATAATTATAATGTCATTTAAATTACATAACAAGTAAAAAAATAAAATAAATAATTTGTTTCAAAAATCACAATATTTCTCTCCTAGTTTGCATATTCTGAAACATCCGCATAGTAACATATATATATATATATATATATATATATATATATAGAGAGAGAGAGAGAGAGAAGGTTAAATAGAGAATGCTAAATATTTAGATAATAGAGAATCCGTGAAACAAAAACGAGCAGATGTATAAATTTGATGAACAAATCAATGTACCGCATGAATAGCATTTTACCCCAGGTTCGAATCCTGCTGGTGGCGAGTTTTTCTCTTTTTTTACCAAATACGTCTATTCGTTAGTTATATTGATCTGTTCGTAAAATAGATTTGTTCAAAATGAAATATATAATAATTCTATATATATATATATGTATATATCAAATTTAGAATGTAATAATAAAAGAAAAGTCCAATGTAACCATTAACAAGGTAGATCAAATGGTATTCTTATCTAAGCAAATAATAGCTAAGGAGTAATAATGGAATTCAACCAATATACATAAGGAATTAACATTGTGTTTCAAAGATGCTTTTTGTACTTTGATTTGGAACTATTTCGTAAACAAGCTATAATCCCAAGATAACAATAAACATTGCAACCAGATGTTTTATTTCTAAATTCACCTGAAAGTTGAAGCATTCAAAATTTAGAAATCCCAATAAGCATATCCATATAATTTTATTCTATTCATTGCCTAATTTATCAACGTTTAGACTCTTTTAGATCATTTTGCAACTGCACACTCTAATTTAAACAGTGAAATACATGTTATATTTATAATCTTCAAAAAAATAATCTCTAATTCAGTTGAGTGAAAAAAAAAAAAAAAGATCACAGTTACTTCAAAATCAACAACATGCTTCCTTAGTTAAATAAAGAATTTGAGGGATGAAAAAAATAAAATAGAATTTTACAAAAATTAAGGATTGAAGATGAAAAAAAACCCTTTAAAAACTAGTAATACAAAACTTAATTTTTTTTTTATTTTTTATAATATATGTGTGAAATTATGAAAATACCCCTATAAAAACTACTATAAAATCTCCGGGGAGAGGGGTCCTGTGACCCCACTGCACGCCTTAGCTCCACCCACACACGTGTAATTGACTCTTAATATTAAAATTAATGTATATTTTAGATAAATTGTTCATTCGAATGCCACCATCACATAGCAAAAAGTATAATTTTTTTTTTCTTTTTTTAAATTTTTTTTTAGACAAATTATTTTGAATTGTTTTTTTTTTCTCTCATATTTATATAAAATAGTAGAAAATATATTTAAGGGAGATAAAAAAATTTAAAGCATGAACATAATATATTGGAAAAGAAAATAAAACATGACAAATTAAATTAAATTAAATTTGAAAGTCCAAAGTTTTTTAGGCCTGTAATTTTGACCGTTTTTCAAATGTAGGACAAATTTTGTCGAGCTTACATTTGGGGGATAAATTTTCAAACATTCGATATAAGTAGGACAAATTAAGCCCAAAAAAATAATTTATCCTAAAATTGTATGCCCGAAAAAAATTTGTCCTAAATTAAAAAACGATCAAAATTATGACCCGAAAAACTCTTCGGACTCATTGATTATTAGCAATTTGTTCTACTTATGTCGAATTTTTGAAAATTTGTCTTGTAATTACAAGTACAAAAAAAATTTATCTTATATTTATAAAATGGCCAAAATTACGGGGCTAAAAAAGCTTTGGGTCGTTAATTATAATCGTACCTTAAGCATATGCATATATGAAATCCAAATCCAATTTCTTGTACCTATCACACTATCCTAACAAAAAGTAATTAAACGAGATACTGATATAATAAATCCCAAATCTGGAAATTGATGAATTAATTTACATGCGTTTGATGAGTTGAGGTTTTATGGGAAGAAATAGACTTGTTATTATGCATCCAGACCTTGAAAACCTGCCTCTTAACCCCAGCCTCACTGCAAAATCTCTGCAACTCGGCGTCGTCTTCTCTGGGAATCCTCCAGCCCACCTTGTCCGCGAAGTCCACCATCTTCTCCTTCTGCGCCGCCGTGAACTTGGTCCGGAAGCGCTTCTGCGGCGGGGGCGGCGCGACGGCGTTGAGATGGAAGGCGAGGTCGGGCATTCTGACGATGGAGGCGGCGCGGTGGAAGTTGCGGTGGCAGGTGCAGGCGGCGCAGGTGAGGGCTTGGAGGGTGCCGTCTTGGCCGGCGGGCATGAACTCGCCGCAGCCGTCGGTGACGTTGCCGCCGATGGTGGCGGCGTGGTTCTTGAGGCACTCCCGGTAGCTGATCCTCATCATGATTTTAGATGTGAATGGAACAAGAGACAGGTTGGTTGCTTGTAATGAAGCTGAGAGAGAAAGTGAAGGCAGACAGAGTCATGTTCGTCCTGCCACTTGGGCCCCTCCCATTCATGCAACACAATTCCTATTCCATAAAAAGCCCACCCCATTGGGCCGATCCATCTTCCCTCCAAAACTTGTTGAAATATATATACGCTTTATTTCATTTCAATTATGAAAGTAACAATTTTGTGTTGCATTCATTACACTGTTGGACTTTGCAACTTCAAAACTTCGATACATTTTAGGCTTCTATTTTGTTTCATTATTGTGAATCATGATACTCCCTCCGTCCCGAGAGTCTTGACATGTTTGGGATTCGGCACGGGAATTAAGGAGTTGTAGATTAGTGTTTTAAGTGTGTAATTAATAAAGTATAAAATTGATAAAGTAGGAGAGAGAAGGTAATAAAAGTGATAAAGTAGGAGAGAGAATATAATAAAGGTGATAAAGTAGGAGAGAGAAGGTAATAATTATTACCAAAAAAGGAAACGTGTCAAGATTCGTGAGACGGCCCAAAAAAGGAAAACGTGTCAAGATTCGTGGGACGGAGGGAGTACTTGATTTCACTTTAAAAAGATGGTTCATTAATGGTGGAATTTAACGCGGGAAAAATTGTCGTCGTTAAAAATGCATGTTAACAATATATTAACCACGTAAAGATCTTTTTCGATATTTATTATTATTTTTTTCATAAAATTGATATTGTCAATGAATCATCGTAAATAAATAATTTTTTTTTTTTTTTTACATCATTAATCCATTGTAAATTGCTAATTCATTAAAGGGTTATTGGTAAGAAAATACACCAACTTTGAACCCATTTTGGTTTTTCCCATGAACTTACAAAATTGTCAAATAATACATCAACTCTTTGATTGTAGCAATTTTAACATCCCAATTCTCAAATTATTATAAATCAACCCCTTCACAAACATATATGCTCAAAATAACCCCAAAATTGAAATCTCAAATACCAATGTTAAATTTGTTTAACAAAATAAAGAACATGGCCCAACATGCTTCCGTAACACTTCAAAATAGATCTTAAATATAAACCAACATTATACCTTTGTCGACTGGTCTTCTTCAGGAGTCAGTTCGTTGCGTTTTACAGCTCGTCTGCCCACCAGGCACGTTCCAACCACGCACTCGCAAGAGATGGTTGCAACCTTTCTCCTTCACTAAGTGCCGACTCAATACTATGTTGGAAAATATAAAGAAAATATTTTTACTCAACCGGAATAGTTGGACGAAAACTAAGCGTTTATAGAGGAATTATATAATAATTAATTTATTTTATAAAATCATCCTCAGGGAGGAGACTAACTTGTTTAGCTACTCATTAGTAGCTAATACTTGTATACATAAAATAAAAGAACTAAAAACTAAAATAAAACTTATTGAAAACTAGAATTTAAAAAAGATTACAAAGATAATTTTTCCAAAGAGAGAGTGCTGTGAAAATATGTTGTGATTTTCGGATGCCTTCTTCACTCCAGAGCTCGAGTTTATATAGAGGTTTGATCCCCTCTATTATTGCTTGGTAGTTGGCCTTGGATACCTTCTTCGTGGCCAGCTATCTTGAATGTGACGTCCACCATCTTTTGTCGGCCATGATTGCCGACACTAGTTAGTGCCTTCACATGGAGTTGAACCTTCCTTTATCCTTTTGTGATCATGGTTGGTGAGGTCCAGCTTCTTTATTTTCCACCCAACTTTGTCTCCTGCTTTTGGTGAGTGGAATTTCTGTAGAATTACCCACTTTGCTAGTGGATATTTGATTCGTCACCCACTTTTGTCGTTTCTTTGTGGGTGCCTTCCTTGCTGTGAATCACATGATTCACTTTGCTTTGTCGGCCACCTTACTTTTTTGGTACCCGAGGGTTTCTTCCTTTTGGAGTCTGATGCTCATCGTGTTCATCAGACCGGAACCTCCTTCTGTCAGGCTTTGGGAAGAATCCTTTGCCGAATTCTGGCTCCTTCTGCATTGAACATTGGTCGCAGACTTTCTCGATCCAATGGCCCAGATGAGCCATGTTGCAAAATTTGCGACGAGTCTCCTTGCTCCCCGCTATCTTGTTTTCCCATAGCATTTGCCGTTTATTTTCGAAAGATTTTTCGGCAAAAGGGGTCGTAGTTCCTGTCATTGTGTTAACCAGGAACGTTCCCAGATCTGAACTTTGGTAGAACTTGAATCTGGACTTCATTTTATCCATCTCTGTGAGACAGACCCATAGGCCCCATGCTCGTCTAGTGGAGATTTGATCCTCCTTGAATGTTGAGACGATTGCGGCCTGGAAATCGGGAACTTTGATCCGGTTCAGGGCTCCCGTGTCAGGTCTCCGAAGCTTGATGAAGTGGAAAGCTTCATGGATTCCTTTTCCAACTGGCTCTGGTGCTGCACTGAAAAAGTACAATTCCAGAACATCTCCCCGTTTGAGGGACTCGTTGTTCTCCCATGCATCAAACACCGTTTTTTGGATCCATTTGGGTAGACCCTTGATCTCGGTGAAAGCCGGAGAGGTAGTATAAACTGAGGCCAACGCCCCAAACTCATACCATTCCTTAACGTCGTGTGGATTGGCTCCTGGAGTTGTCCAAACCCGATGATATTTTCCTCCAACATCAACCCGACAATTTCCCGGATTAATGCCCTTTCTTGTGAGAAGTTTCTCCCACTTGTCTTGATACATCTGCTAAGAAGGAGAAATTTCAATAAAATCAGTATCAACCTTAACTTGGCCTATCATTGGCCTAAGATTGATCTCTTCCTCTTTTACCCCAGAGGTAGAGGGTTGACATGTTGATTCAAGGTGTGACCCCTTAACAACATCTTCTCCTTGAGGGTCCGGCTGTGAAACCGTTACCTTAGGACTTGGGCTAGGGGTACTTGAATCCCCTGCTATAGGTAATCCGCCCTGTACGGAAAGCATTGCTTTAATCCGATTATCTCGGATAACGCGCAAGAGCGGCTTGTTGATTACTTCTTGAAGATTGAACATCTTCATGAAGCATGCATCAATTTGGTTAGATACTTGAGCTTCGTCAATTGCTTGTATCTTCCCTGCTTGTTTGGTGTGTAGAACACACTTTTGCCATTCCTGTTGTAGCAACTCTAAACTTTCAAAGAGCTGCGCCTGTTTTGCCTCGATGGCCTCCACCTCAGGGAGCTCCATCCCTTGTTAGGAAATCTGCAAGAACATTTTGATCAGATTTTAAGATGACAATATCATAATCATAATATTGGCATTCTGCTTGCCATCTAAGCAATCTAGCCTTTTCAGGTTTAGATTCAATCTTTTTTGTTAAGAAAGCTTTAACATTAGTGTTATCTACTTTCAAAACGAATTTCTTAGCAAGTAAGAAAAGCGGCCATTTTTTAAACGCCTTTCGCACTGCAAAGAATTCCTTTTCGTTGATGTGCCATCGCACAGCTTCATTATCGGAGAATAAACCGCTACAATATCTGCAAGGTTCTTCTCTATAGGGAGTGATCTTTGCGAGCACCGCTGCCCACCAGAAATCACTTGCATCTGTATAGAGGACCAGATCATCCTCATCTTGTGGTATCGAAAGTTTTGGGAGATTTTTGCAAATCTCTTTTAACTTCTTCATACCCTCCCGATGCTCCTCTTTCCATATGAATGGAACATCTTTCTTCAGTAACGGACTGAAGACTTTTCGGTAACCTGCAAGATTTTTGATAAACATTCCTGCAAAGTTAACGACTTCGAGAAAACTTTGGAGTTGCTTCTTTTCTTTGAGATCCTCCGGGAAATTCTGGACTTTTTCCACAATATGATCTTGTAGAATAATTCCGGATTCATCGATCTCAATCCCCAGAAACTCCATCTTCTGGGTGGCAATGACTGCCTTCTTTTCAGACAGCACTAGTCCTTCTTGTTGGCAAACATCTGCAAAGATCTCCAGATGCCTGACATGTTCATGAATGTTTTTTGATGCAATGAGAATATCATCAATATAAATAAACATAAACGAAGAATAATCCTTGAAAAGATTATCCATCTTTCTTTGGAATATATGAGGTGCGTTGGCTAGCCCCATTGGCATGACATTCCAGACATAATGTCCTTGTGGAGTTGAGGAGGCTGTAAACTTCTTACTCCCTTCCTCCATGCGAATCTGGTAGAAACCTGATTTGCAATCGAACTTTGAGAATACCCTTGCACTTCTGATGCAGTTGATAAGGTGTTCTCTGCTTGGGATGAAGTATCCGTCAAACTCAAGAATGTCATTAATCCCTTTATAATTAATGACTAATCTTGGCTTTCCTCGCTTGATCTCCCCATGATTTCTCACCAGAAATCCAGGACTGCTGTAGGGTGATCTTCCTTCTTCGATCAGCATTAAATCAAGGTGTTCCTTGATTATACTCATCATATCCTGTTGATCTCGAGGGTTCATCAAGATAGGTCTGAACCTTACGAACTCATGCTCCTTTCCAGTTTTAACTTTCAAGGTCGCTCTGAGCTGGTTCTTGTCCCATCATGCCAAAGGATCCTCGTGGTAACACTTCTGGATTCTCCTTTTGACGTCGGCAATGGACACTTGTTCTTCTTCCTTGATATCTTTGTGTGATATCAGGGATACTTTGAGGATTTGAGTTTCTTCTTCGGAGAGATCTGAGAATCCCTCAGTTCTGCATTTGAGCAAAACTTCTCTAAATCTCCTTTGATCCTTCATTTGGGGTCTCCGGAGTCTGTCATCATCACCACGCTTGCTGCGGAATTTGATTGGCATTGAGCGATGAAAAGCTCCCTTGAGCCTTTGCACAATGATCTTGTGATCACAATTAGTTGTGAACACTAGCCTCCTGGCTTCATTGTCTTGTATGTACCTCTTAAAGCTTTGCAGAAAATTATTTCCAAATAATATATCTGCTCCGGTATCATGGAAGTAAATTGGTGGAGTCTTGACCTTGTACCAAGGTGTCTATCCTGCTCCGCCAATCAATATTTCCGTTTGTTTTACTCCCTTTGATAGAAGCAAGATCTTTTTGGAGAAATCCCTTCCTGCAATTCGAGGTAGATCTTCTTCCACTTCTGCTGGAAAGACTCCTCGTTTTGCTGTACAGATTCCTGCTCCTGAATCCACATAAGCAGCAAAATATTCTGCTTTGAATTTCTCATATAACATCCCTACATAGATGTATATCGAGAACGGACTTGTCATTGGATCATCAATCTTTGGCGTCCAATTGTGATCTCCATTCCTCCTGATTTCCATGACCATGGTTTATATTTGTCAAGGAAATCTCGTCCTAAGATCAGGACGTCCGCTTCTTGTCCGGCTTGACCTTCGGTCTGGATTTCAAAGCCTCCAATCTCCAGAGTTCCGATGTATCGGTTGTCTCCTGGATTTGCCAAATAATACAACGAACTACAAGGAAACTTGTTTTCCCTGCTTGTTGTATCAAATTTTGTGGAAACTTGTCTCCATCCTTCGGGACATTTAAGCTTGATTCTCATGTCCGGAACTGGTGTTTCCTGGATCGCCCTTCTCTCATACGATTGAGAGAAACTTCTTGTTATAGGCCCTGAAGTTAGCCTATTTCCTTGGAATGATAGCCTTGGTGCTCCCAGTCTGAGACTCTGGGTATGACTAAGCACCTGCTTGTCTCCAACGTCGATGTCGATTTCTCCGATCTGGGGAATCTCCACTCGGTTTGGATTGACTGCCTTGGCAACTTCCTTGAATATTTCTGGAATTTCAATAAATTCTTTTCCCAGAAATAGCTCCGTGTGATGGGAATTTGATAAGGCATACGAGACTTGATAAGTCAGTGAGTATGGCCTATTTCCTCCCGTCATAAGTTCCTTCTTCTTGTAGTCCTGATAGAGAGTCAGGGCTCGGCTGAAGGATGAATCCTGCAGATTATAAGCGATTTGTGGGTAGAACTCGGTTATAATCTTCTTGGCATAGAGATTGCCCGAAAAAGCTCCAAGAACTGATTCTCTGGCATCTCTTATCCTTTTGTCGCAAAGTGCGACGTCAATTGGTTGGTCTGTCCCTGGGAAGAGGAAAGATTTGATTACCAACTGAATTGCTCCAATATGAATCCATTTCATCGTACTTGCGACTTCTGGCTTCATTTTCTTAAGATCCTGCCTAATATCTTCGGCTGGAACCAGCTGGATTTCCACCTGATTACTTGTAATCTCAATTGGAAGCGTCATTTCTCGGTTTGTAACGCCAAAATAGACATGATGCTTCCTTTTGGATGGAATCAAGCTATGTAAAACTCGATTCAATCTTCCATTGGAAAACCCTTGGTATGTCTGTACCTCTCCGGTTTCCTTCTTGAGTTTTTTCACGAGTTTTTTCACTACCTCCTCTTGTGGAATCAGAAAATGACTAGAAAATCCATTCTGATCCTCTTTCTGGGTGTGGTCTATCTCTTGTTCTTCTTTAGTCTGACTCGTCTCCGGTTGATCCATTAGTTATCTCCGAATCTTCAGAACTAAAGACTTCTTCTTGCTCATATATGCTCTCATCAGAGGATATATCTTCAAACTGATACACGGGTATCAATATATGGTAATAGAGAGCATCTTCGATATCCTGTGTGGATTCAAATTTCTTTATCCCTCCTTTCTTGTTGTCGGGGCAATTGATAGAGATATGCCCCTTTGCACCGCACGTCCAACAGTTGCAATCTTTGAAACTTTCATTTGCTTTGGCCTGAGTACGCCTGAAAGTTTTTCTCGCTGGGATTCTCTTTTGATTTGAGAATTGGTTTCTTGATGGTCCGCTCCGTTGGCCTGATTTGTAGGAGCGCGCCTTCTGTCTGGTCCACATAGTTCTTGGCTTCCAAGAACTTCTTCTAGACTTTCTTTCATAGGGTTGGTACCTATGTTTCTTTCGGCTCCTCCTTTGATACAGTAATTCAGCACCAATCTCTGTTGGAAGATCAATGTTGCACACATCAATGGAGATTTCTTATTGAGTCTCCTCAATCTCTTGAGATTCCTCTGGTCCGCTGCCTTCTGGCACCATTCGGACAGCTTCTTGTGAACATATGACATCCTTCTTGATGCACTATCAAGTGGATATTCTCCTGGTGAAACGTACTCGTTGATGAGCATCTCCCTCCATGGACTTGGAAACTTTGTGAAAAAGAGGTCATTGGCCGTCTGATCATCAACCAACCCCATATGGACATATAGGGTGTACAGGCGTAGAAGTTCATCAAGAGCTTTTGGCTCTAGCACCACCAATCTTAGATTGTAAAGTGCCTGTCGATATTTCTTGCGCTTCTCCTCTGCGGATCCTTCGAAAAAACCCATTCCCAAGAAATGGATCTTAATTTGTTTAGCGGCCAACTCAAGGATGTCAGAAATTGACGTATGGCTAAACAAATCATTCTTTCCCTGGGTGTCGATTTTATCCCAGTATTGCTTTGCCATGCCTGCAAAACTTGCTTCGAAGATCTTGGCAAATTCTTCTTTATCATAATCAATCATGGCGATCACTATCTTCATTGCTGAAGCCCATTCATCGATGAGTCATTCCCAATCTTTGAAACTGGCTTCATCGAGGTTGAGAATCAATCCGTATGGATGGATTGGTTCTAATGTGACCTTTCCTACAGGAGTATCCCGCATCTGAGGTCGTCGTCGTCGGGTTCGTTGAAACTGACCCGCGTTTTCTTGAGCCGCACCCTTCTTTGATTTTTCTGACGACTCTCCTTCTTGAGGCTTAGTTTTGGGCGCCTCATCTCCTTGGTTCATCTTTAGATCAACCATGTTGAGGTTAGCAAAAGATTCTGCTAGCTCCTGTAGATCTTCTAATCTGATTCGATCAAGGCTATTCATTTGCCTTTCATGATTCGAATTATATCCTCCGGTGTCAGCTCCTTGGGTGCTACATCGAGTGGTAGTGGATACGTCGGGTCTTTGGACCATTTTTTCCGAATTTTTCCGGAACATGGTTTTCGCCGTTCGATATCCTCCACTCTTTTCTGGATATCACTCAAGAGGGTTAGTATTTCCTCTTGTTTGAGTGATATTTTGCTCATCTCCATTGGTAGCTCATACAGCTTGTTGCCATAATATTCCACCATTTTTTGAATCTCCCGCAAGTTGACATTGTCGGAAGAGCTTGGCTCGATCTTGTGGTAGCTTGGATAAGCTACTCCTGCCTTGTTCTTTGGTTCCATCAAGTATGAAATTGATGGAGATAGGCTCTTGCTTGTCTGTTTGCCGCTTTGGCCACGGCATTCTCCAGTAGGGCCTCGAGATGCCCTTGAAAGTCCGTAATGATTTCACGAACCGTTTCCTCATCCTCGGTAATGTTGAGCATAAGTGCTCTCCAACACCATCGTAATACACCCATTAGGTGTCTAGCTTCTCTTTCCAAAATTTGGAAAGATATCCTGTATACAAGACATCTCGGACACTCGTCCGGATCCATAAATTTTAATGGAGTCTCCTCCCACATAGGTTAATTATAAAATAAATTAAAAATCATATAATTCTGATGCAGGTAGAAGCGTGAAATATATTTGATACTGATAAATATACGAACTCCGTTGATAACCATTGTATGCCGGAATACGTACAATAAGGGTTAATCCGTTGATTCACTCATGAATACCGGAAGAACACCGCGAGAAGGGAACAATCCCACCCTCTACATTTTAACTCTCAATTCGACTTCACTAAAACATAAATAAAACTCCTATTTATAATAAAACCCTAAACATCTAAAAGGAAACAAACTAACTTGACTAACAAGACAAATCAATAATTAAAGATATAATATATTATACGATTCTACCTTCATCAAATTCCTCCATAAAAACCCGCTCTGATACCATTTTGGGCGAGAGCGTGGGTGAACAAGTTTTAACAAGATTTTAACCAAAGTATTATCAGTTTCAAAAACAAGTGGGGTAATTTCAAAATAAATCAATTGAAGGGGGTAAATTTTAAATATTCAAAACTTGGAAAGTGGCAATTTCCAACAAATCTTAAAGTTGGTGTATATTTTGACAACTTTAAAAGTTGATGGGAAAAACCAAAAAATGCTCAAAGTTCATGTATTTTGAGGCCAATATCCCTTCATTAAAAACATAGTTTTAACGATTAATATTACCGTTACTCTCTTTGTTACTGTGTCGTTAATATTAATCTATTAAAGAGTATAGTCCTCATTGTTATCCATTGTCAAATTGAATTTATTAAAACAAATTGCTTACGAAGTTTCTCTGTTGAGAATCCATCGATAATATGGGAATATTTAAATTCTCATCTTCCCCAAAAATCAACTTGCAATTTCAAGCCATATATCTGGCCCAGTGCTCACCATCCCCTTCATTCTCCAGCCACAGTCATGCAGCCGCTCTCTGCGAACTTTGAATCTCATTTTGCACAAAAGCTTTGAATTTTATATTAAAATCATTCAATTATTAATTTTTCTCATGTTGCATACTCGCTCATTTTCTAATGTGGTAACATGACATAAATATGCTTGTTTGGCATAAATATGACAACATGAAAAAATAGAATTAACGTCGTATTGTATAGTTAGATGGAAACAGCATCGTTTCAAGCACAAAGTTTGGCTGAAAATTTGGAAAGTATATGCAAAATGAGAAAAAATTAATAGTTGGGTAATTTTAATCCATATTTTAAAGTTTGTATGAAAAATGAGAATTTGTTCAAAGTTCAGTCCCTAAAATCTATGTAGTTAATCTATTAATCCAATTACCAGTTTAATGCAATCCTAATGAAAGATCACCCAATTATTAATACACCTTCTCTAGGGTAGTTTATGAAAGTTGATTAATAAATTATCTATCCCCGTTGGATTTCAAGAAAATCTACTAACTCCTAAAAACACATTAACAATATCTCTGTATGATTCATATAAGAACTTAGCTAGACATAATTACATAAATATAGAATAAAATTGAACACAATGTAAAACTAAAAAAATACACTGAGAAAAATAGATTCTAAACAACCTCAGATTTTCTCAGTGACCAACTCCTCAAATCGCTGTTTTTGTTCATGAAGTTATGCAAAAATGATGATAGAAAAGGTTTCAGTGGTCTATTGTGTAAAAATGGTGATCACCATTTTTGTTTTTTCCTCATTTGCAAAAAAGGCGATCAACTCTTGGTTGTTGTTTTTGCTCTTTCTTGGGACATAATGTAATTTTTGTTTGTTTCTTCGATTCTCAAGTTCGTTCCTCTTCATTCTCGACTCTCAAATGTATTCTACTGTTATCTAAAACACTCAAATCTGCATCAAAATGTCAAAATTATACCCAAACGTGACATAGATGAAATGTAAAGAAATTGAAACAAAAGACATCACATAAGAGCACAAACAAAATATAACAAGTAAAAACTATGCAAAATGAGTGTTTATTATTGCCATAAATTGCTGAACAGTTTTAATCGAGGCCAGAGTTGGATTCTATCTCTATAGGACAATATTGATTCTCTATAGTCAATGCATCTACAACAATTATTTTGAAGATATAACAAATTACGATGAACGCGAGGTATTGAACCACATGTCGATGCAAACTATTTGATATTCATAACTAAGTAAGATGGAATTAATAATAGACTCCACCACAACTTGTAGATTAAATAATATTGACTAGTGTGTGTTTTGTATGTCTAATTGTTAATTTAATGGGTTTATTTATAGGGATATATCTTTTTGCGAAGTGGTGTGAACCATAACAAACTCTAACCATTATCTTGTGGCTTCTACACGCCATCATATGTAGGCCATATGTCGCTATGCATGTACCACATGTGAATGATTTATCCATATGTATAGACATGCGTCTGGCACACGCTCCGAACTTACCAAATTGAGTATTTCAACTAGTAATCTTCGTATATTAATCGACAATTCATCTAAAATTTGAATAAAATAAGTAAATATATTAAATTTATCAATTCGAGCATACTATATAATTTATCTCCACTAAACCAAAATGGAACACTATAATTAGATATACAGGAGTGCATCAGTTAGATCGGCCGACCAACCGATACTTAAAAAAATAAATCGATCGAAAATCAAACCGCCAAAATTTTGATTTTCAGCTGAGTGAACCGAATTGTTCGAACCTGTACAATTTTCTATTTTTTTCA
This sequence comes from Salvia miltiorrhiza, assembly GCF_028751815.1. Lineage (NCBI taxonomy): Eukaryota > Viridiplantae > Streptophyta > Magnoliopsida > Lamiales > Lamiaceae > Salvia > Salvia miltiorrhiza. The sequence continues at coordinate 225,643 of NW_026651474.1, read as the reverse complement.
CCTACAAATAAACCGGTTAAAAACTGAAGAAAAACTAAACATCATTCATATTTTTTTGACAATGAAAATCGGTACGATATATGAAAATCAATCAATACAATACAATGAAAATAATCAATACAACACAACATCCCGATGACATCAATCCAGCAAATTATCGGATACAATCAAACTATAAAAATCCCTAGCAACCAAACTTGGACGGAGGCGCACAGACGGACTCTCTCGCGGATGGAGGCGCAAATAGAAGACAGATAGAGGCAGTTTCCGATGGCGGCGTCGATCGTCTCCTTCAAAGTGAAGTTCAATGTCGTTTTGCTAGATGACTAGGACTTTCTCGAGACAGACGCGGAGATCGGAAACTACGGGAAGCTCCACGTTAGGGTTTGGAAATCCAACGCCTTGCAGCGGTCGTTCTTAGGAATTTTGTCTCTGCAGGTCGATGGTCATAGGTGGTTTGGATTCCAGACAGCGCAACTAGGGATATGTGAGGAGCGTGAGAGAGCAGGTAGGGTTTGGTTCGGTGTGGTGGTTTTGTACTGAAAATCGGAATGGATAGATTAAAACTTAAAACTACAAAAGTTAAATGTATGTATGTATATATATATATATATATATAGGGGAAGGCTAAAATAAGAACGCTTCTTAAAATATAAATTAGGAACTATTTTCAGCCCTTAGATCATCAAGATCTACGGTTGATTCATCACCTTGTTGGATAAATTCATGGTCCTGAGTTCGAATCCCAAAGGTAGCAAAAAATTATTTTTCGCAATTCATGCCTTTATACAGTTTATTCATGCGTGTTATACATAAAATTCATGCATTTTTGTTGGTTCGTAATTCTTAAAATAAGGGTGATTTATTGAATAATCGCCCCCTATATATATATATATATATCTTGTTCTAGCTTCAAGTTCTAATCAAGAACAAAAAGGAAAATGAACTAAACTCGAGAATCATATTTCTCAAGAAAGAGAATTATACTCTTATAAAAAAAAATTAGATAAGGATAATCAAGCTGAGAGCCTACAATTTCTGAATTAAAAGCAGAAATTAATCAGATAAAATCTGAGGACAAAAATCTTAATGAAAGATTTGATCTTATAAAATCTAATTGGAAAAATGATTCTTCTTCATCGGACGAAGAAGATGACATTATCTCCAATAAAGAAAAAGATCAAAATATTAATCAAATAATATATATATATATATAGGGGAGAGCTAAAATAAAAACACTTCTTAAAATATAAAATATAAACAATTTTCAGCCCTTAGATCATCAAGATCTACGGTTGATTCGTAACCCTGTTGGATGAATTTATACGTGTTCTACATAAAATTCGTACATTGAAAAATATTTTTATTTTTATTTTAAGAAGTATTTTCACGGTAGCCCTTCCCTATATATATATATATATAGGGTCGCATTCAATGGAGACCATTTCTTATATAGAGAATGAAGACCAAATCAAGGCCATTCATCTCAATCCAATCAATGATCCAGATTATTTCCTGATTTGATTTTTCATGTAATTAAATAATGGTTAATTACATTTATTTAATCCAAAAAGGGCAAAAACGTCCATTCAAACCCACGAATTATGGCATCTGGTTGAACAAAGCCCGAAAATTACTCTCTTCCAATTCTGGGACCTGATCCGTCAATGAACATAATAGGTGAACATTAGTATGTTCATTTGTTTTTCGACGAACATATTGATGAACATTAGTATGTTCATTTGTTTTCCTACGAACATATCGATGAACATTAATATGTTCATTTGTTTTTCTACGAACATATCATCCAGCATTAGTATGTTCATTCATTTTTCTACGAACATATCAACGAACATTAGTTCGTTCATTAATATTTTCTACGAACATTAGGTTTAAACTCTTTAATCAACCAAATTTTTCCATTATTTTTGCAGAAATCAACCAACAGAATTTATACAAAGGTTCTACCTTTTAACACCCAACTGGACTTTACAACCAACAGAATTTACGAATTTTGTAGCACAGAACCACCAAAATGGTAAAATTCATCTCACAAAATCAAAAATAGGGGGTGATTTCTCTGTCCGGTGCTATTTTAACTCGGTAGGGGAGATCGGTCTCCATTAGGGCGTGGAGGCCGCTGCAGATCATGGAGGGGAAGCGGTAGATCTGGGATTGGAGGCGGCAGATCATGGATGGTGGTGACTGGAACTGGTGCGAGAAGGCGGCGACAACTGGATGGCGGTGGTCATGGCACCTGCGGTGGAGGCGGCGGAGCAGTAGGAGAGATGGGGAGGCGGCGGAGCAGCAGAGATGGAGGCAGCGGGGGAGGGGGGGAGAGTGATTGAGAGAGAGAGATAGAGAGAGAGCATGAATGAGAGAGAGTGAGTGAGATTAGGGTTAAATAGAAAATGACATGCTTAACCTTTTGATTATAAAATAAATGAAAATTAATAAAATTAATCAATTAAATTACCACCATTAGATTAAGTTAGATCAAGGAACCGGATTTGGTCTTCATTCTCTATATAGGGGAGTGGTCTCCATTGAACTCTCCCCTATGTATATATATATATATATATATATATATATATATATATATATATATATATATATATATAGGGGGCCGCTCCAATGAGACCCACTAATTTTAGTGAGATCTAGGGTACGATCTGGTGCATTTATTTTATCAATCATATGGCTGATATTGTATCTGGAGGAAGATTTTTTTTTGCAGGGTTCGAATCCTGGAGGGAGCAAAATATTTTAAATTTTATTATTCATTAGTATATATTGCATTGTTCATCAGTATATACTGCCCTGTTCATCAGTATATATGTCTTATTCATTACGAATTTTTTAAATTTTGTTTTTCACCAGTATATACATCTTGTTCGTTAGGTATAAGTTTTGTTCATTAGTATTATATGACTTATTCATTGTCCTAGTGTTTCACGAAAAATAGGGGGTCTCACTGGAGCGCACCCCTATATATATATATATATATGGACGTCAATCGGGCCAGCCCACCAGGTTTCGGGTTAATCGGGTGCGGGTTAATCGGGTTGAGGATTTTGTCGGGTTATAAATTTTCAACCCTAAGCCTAAACGTTCGAGTTTTGGGCTAGCCCATCGAGCTAATCGGGTTAAAGGCGTAAAAATAAAATAATCATTTGTATTTTGTTATTCTTAATTATCTAATGTATAATGTATAAAATATACATAGAAATTTGTCGCAGCCCGATATAGCCAGTGATAGCGTATACCAAGTATCGTACGACTAATAAAAGAAATGGTGAAAGAAATAGAAATACATCTTGTTTTAGCGGAAGCAATTGCAACTTTACTCATTTTCAAGAAAGATGTTAAGACTAAAATAATTACTCGCTTGGATAAGACATAATAAGCAGTTGAAACTTAGCAAGGGTTTGAGAAGTATTTTCCCTCAGGGGATATTACAGACATGAGCAAATTAAAAGAGTTTCATCAGAGTTGTGCAGCGATGCGTTACTATATGTGTGAAGACATATAGCAGGGAGTTTAATAACTTATAGAGTCAAAGCTTATAAGATAAATGTGAGACATAGGAAAGTCACAGCCAACTGACAAATCCAACAACTTTCACCCATCCTCGCGCCAAGCCAGACCTGCACATTTAGAAATACATGCAGGGCTGAGTACCAAAAAGCACTCAGTGGACTCATGCCGGAAATAATTGAAATCTTGCTCTTAGAGCTATATGTCAATCTTGCCCTTTTCAATGCATCAACAGGATTTAACTGAGATTTAAAAATACCTGTTCATGTTTTTCTGTCATAAACTCATATGCATCATCATAATAATATCATTAGTCTGCAGACAATATACTCTGGGTATGTGCCAACTATGAATACTCATATATCATATACATACTAGGTGAAGAGAAGGAGGCCTCCTTCAAATCACCGTGACCGGCCGACTAGAGACGGCTCACGATCACCTCTTGTGCACATAACCTTTACTGTCATCTGGATCAGTTAAAGGCCGATATCTTGCTTCATGAACTTAGTCATGTCTTTCATAAGGCAACATACCATACTTCTTTCTCATCAATAATAAATATGGCAAGATGACAATTTTCATAATATGCATTAATAATGCTTCAACATGCTTCATTTTCATAATATGCATCAATAATGCTTCATCATGCTTCATTTTCATAAGATTTTGCATTTGAACTCATTATCATGGTAGCTAGCCATAATAGAGTTAGAATAAAGCCCACCTGTCTCAGGAGTCGATGACACAACGCTCGGGGTCGTACTAACGCCGGCTGTCACTCGAACCTTTAGTGGCGCACGTGTTTAGATTGCCATGTGACAAAATAAACTCTAGTTAGAAACTCATCTAACTCATATCTCATACTTAAGCTTAAACGTTCATCATGTGCTTAATCTCATCTTATAACTTCTCCACTATTTACCCAACTGGACTTCCCAATATAATCGGATATCTTATCCAATTAAAGGACTCTCAATCCTAGGCAAATAGCATTCAAAAAAAATCACTTAATCATACATGCTTCAAATAATTACTTATTTCACATAATATGCATATAACTTATCTTAATAATCAAATGACTTAAAAGTCATTATATGAACTTGAAATCTTTTTCTTTGTGGGGAAAATCCCAAATATTCATATAAGCCTTGAAAAAAATATTTATAAAACTTTCTAGTAGCATTTTCATGCCATAATATGTTGTATAATTCCACCAAAACCCTTTAAAAATTCTTAACACAAAATCAAAGTAAAATTTTCGGACCTTCCAGTTTACCATTCTGTTCTGTCTCGACTTTAACGAATAAACTGCTTTAACTCAGGAATCTCCTGGATTCGAGACTTATACCGATGAAAACCTATTTGAGTCTAGTTTCGTTTAAAAAAAAGTAGACTGAAAAACTCCAAGTGGTTTAAGAGATATGGGTGTTTTCCCACAGTCTACCAGATTCGGCAGTTTGGCACGACTGGAAGCTAGGATTTTTAAAAATTAGCAAACGTTGTCCAAATGCTTTGAAATTTTACATGAGTCTGTATAACACTTGTATCTTTCTTCCATAAAAATTTGGGAGGCTGAATATTTTTAAAAGTTACTGAAAAGTGTGACTCCACAGACTGCCCTTCAAAATTTCCGGTGGAAATGCTCAGTAAAAGTTTTATATTTTAAAAAGGTAGTAAACCAAGTCCAAATGACTTGAAATTTTACCAGTGCTTACAAGACTCATATATGTACACACCATAAAATTTTGAAGATTTTTGGACGAGGGAAACCTCGTCGACTCATCAGTCCAGAACGTAAGAAAATTCCCGAAATGGTCGAATTTATAACATATACACATATCATCATAGATTCATGCTTTCACCATCATTCTCATGCATTTTCTTACTAAGAACTTATCATGCTTCACTAATCATAACATATAGCCCTTTCAAGGGTTCTCAAGAAACATATCTCTTCCTCTCATGTATCTAACATGGAGAGGTGTATGAGCACATGAAGGTAGTGAAAAGTTGAAAGAATTCATCATGCTCTCTTTTATCAACATTTCGAAAATCCCAAGAGTAGAGAGGGGACTATCATGCTTCAATATACCTCAATAAACATGCTTATATATCAAGAAAATTATGTATATATATAACATGAAAGGAGAGTTGAGGTTGCTACCCACAAGATTAATGGAGGTGGAGTAGGGGATGATGTGAAATCCTCTTGGAGCTTGTGCTTAAGGTTGATACACCCTTGATGGCTTTAGTGTGTAACTAGAACACTTTTGGCTTCCTTAATCCTTACTATAATTGGTGAAACAAGAAGAAAAAGTGTGGTGAAGTGAGAGGGGAGGGGCGGCCGAAGGGTAAGAAAAAGGGAGAGAGAGCTTGCTTGCCTTTATGAGAAGTGATGGTGTGATCTTGCTATTAATGCATATCTTGTTAGTAAATGAAGAAGTGATGGTGAGGATGTCATGAAGTGAGGGGAATAGAGAGTGAGAAGAGAGAAGAAGAGAAGAGAGAAGAGTGAGGGCCGAGAGAGAGAGATCGAGTAAAGGGGGGGGGGGGGAAACTTGCATGTGCTTGTGTGATCTTCTTTTAATACACTATCTTGTAGTCAAAGATGGAGTAATGGTGGAGTATGTCATCCTATGAAATGAATAGAGAAGGAGAAGAGAGGAGGAGGGAGGAGAGAGGAGTGAGAGCCGAGAGATAGAGATATGAGAGAGAGATGTGGGAGCTTGAATCTTGGGATTGTGTTGGGCTAACTAGGTTAGCTACTTAGGTTAGGGTTTAATGTTGCATGTGTGCAACATTTATGGGGGAGAATGAAGTAATGAGGGAGAGAGAGAAGGGGGTGCGTGAGGGGAGAGAGAGAGACCGAGAGTGAGAGAGAGTGAGAGAGATTGAGAGAGATTGAGAGAGATAGAGAGAGAGTCGAGAGTGAGAGAGATTGAGAGAGATTGAGAGAGATTGAGAGTGAGAGAGAGTGAGAGAGATCGAGAGATAGAGAGAGTGAGAGAGAGAAATATAGATAATTATATACATATATGTTTGACTACTATACATCACTAATTTAGTGTGTAGGAATATATCCCACGGAAATATATTTATTTCCGTGTGGGAAAAACTTATCTCAATTATGATATAACTAATATCATAATTACAATGCTTCAAATAAATCATATGTGAATATTCTACCAAGTAAAATATTTAAATCACATAGATATTTAAAAAAAAAAATATAGGGCGAAGATAGGTTTCTCTATAAGAGAATTTATAAGGCCCGAGAAAAATAATATCGCCTTCTATAATTCTCAAAAATAATTCTTATCTCATTTATTCGCCCACGTGCATGATTCCTCTAGCTACTATTTAAATAACTCAATTTAAATACGAGCTAGGGCACAAATAGCTTCTCAAAATACGGGGTGTTACAAAATTAAATATATAAATTATATAGCAAGCATGAAATGCAAAAATATAAGATATTGAAGAAAAAAAACAGATTACATAACATATCAAATAAATTGGTAATAATAAAATGTTCAACTTTGTTAAAGAAAAAATAAAATAAAATATTCAACAATAGTTTGAACTCATAGAATCAAAGCATCTCAAAAATACAGAAAACTGAAATGATGAGACTTATAATATTTTGTCATTTTTTAATTTTTATATATAAATATTTTATGTTAAGTATTCGGGTTTCGGGCTAGCCCATCGGGTTAGTCGGGCCGACCCTGTCGGGTATCGGGTTATTCAGTTACGGGCTAGTCGGGTTGTAATTTTTATCGGGTTGAAAATTTTCAACCCTCTCGGATTGACGGGTTAATCGGGCTAGTCCACGGGTTTCGGGCTGGATTGACATCCCTATATATATATATATATATATATATATATATATATATATATATATATATATGGTCAGCTTCAATGGAGACCACTTCCCTATATAGAGAATAAAGACCAAATCAAGAGCCATTGATCTCACCAAAATCAATAAATCAGATTAATCCGAATTCTTCAAGTTTAAGAAATCCCGTAAATTCCTCATTTTCCATTTCTGGGAACCAACGAACATTATTATGAACTTACGAACATACTAATGTCCGTCGATGTGTTCGTATAGAAAATAAATGAACATACTAATGTTCGTCGATATTTTCGTATAAAAACAAATGAACATACAAATAAACATACTTATGTTCGTAAGTTCATAATAATGTTCGTTGGTTCCCAGAATTAGAAAATGAGGAATTTACGGAATTTCCTAAACTTGAAGAATTCAGATTAATCTGATTCATTGATTTTGGTGAGATCAATGGCTCTGATTTGGTCTTCATTCTCTATATAGGGGAGTGGTCTCCATTAAACTCTTCCCTATATATATATATATATAGAGAGAGAGAGAGAGAGAATGGTTCCAATGAGAGATACCTCATATATAGTGAGATCTTAGATTGATTTGTAGGTGTTGATTTAATGTATCCTATGCTGATTGACTTGATCGGATGATGATGATGATGATGATTATTATTATTATTATTATTATTATTATTATTATTATTATTATTATTATTATTATTATTATTATTATTTCAACATGACAGGATTTATTTGATCAATCGAGAAGTAATTAGGCTCCCAGCGCTGAAGACTCAAGTCAGAGACAAAAATTAATATGATAGGGGCTTAGGCCTAATTTTTAGATCCAACGGGCCCAAATGCCTTAAGTTTTATTCTTATGCTTATAAATAGAAGTTCTATCATTAGATGTGGGGGGCTCTCTTTCATTGAACTCAACTTGTAAAATGTAAACACACGAAGTATAGTGAAAAACTCCGAAGACCCACTCGTGGACGTAGATCTTATGATCGAACCACGTAAAATCTCTGTCTCGTTTATGTTTTCTCTTGATTGTTATGAGGCGTAGAATTTTGTTTCATCAATATCGTTATTCAATACTATATATTGTTTTATTCATCACTATATACTGGCTTATTCATTAGTCTCACATTTCACGCAAAATAACAATCTCATTCGCCGTTAGGCGGAGGAGCTTAATTGCCAAATCGGAACATGGGGGGCCTAATGACACCGTTTTTAATTCTTTTTTTATTGCACTGCACCTCCATTCTCTATGCGTCGCCGAAATAATAAGAGGAAAGGAAGGAGATCGGTGGTGCACACAAGCAAACATAAGACAAACCAAATATGTTTGGTTATAGTTTCTTAAGACCAAACATTGTCGTAGTTTCTTAAGCAGAATCTCATGCAGCTCTAGACCAAATTCAGCGAGGTTGAATATCTTGCGCCACTTTTGTTTGTATCTTTGTGTTGATAAGCTTCCAGATTTGTTGATTTGCTTGTGTGCGTGTGTATGAGTGGTTTGTCTTATGTTTGGTGATATTTCAGTGATTCCAGATTATGTTTGGTTTGTCTTATGTTTGCTTGTGTGCACCGTCGATCTCCTCCATCTCCTCTTAAATTTTGGCGACGCAGAGAGTGGAGGTAAGGTGCAATATATAAAAAAATACAATTGGCGCCATTAGGCCTCACATGTTTCAATTTGGGTACAAATGACTTAATTACATCCAAATTAGAATATGGGGGATTCGGTTGATCAAATCTTGAGTATATGATGTCAGAAGTCATATGAATATCTATGATAGAAGCTAAATTACTACTTTATCCTTTAATTAAAAATGAATTATGCCCCCAAATATGTGTATCATCTTAGAATTTCATCAGGAAATGATTTGAATATTTTTTATTTTATCCTTGCCATTACTATAAATTCATTATTTTTGTACAATATTTAAATATTAAAAAGAGTAAGGTTGAATACCTTTTTACATTCTTTCACAAGCTGTAAATAAAAGGAGTGTTTAATATCATTACCTAACCTATAAGTACTTGTAAATACTAGTAGTATTAATTAAGCTTTCTCATGTCTATTAGCATTCACAAATTAAAAATAATCGTTTTTGGACATCGATTAGCTTTAATTTGGACTTTCTCTTGTCCTAATGTGGACCACTGGACGCCACTGTTGTAATAAAATAGAACTACAACTATAAGATAGAATCCCAAAAGGCGACGACAATAATCTCATATAGTGATTCATGTTCTTACATTAAACATGTAAATTCTATTATTAATCACAATTATAGGTCCGGAGATAGTAGTGATCTTACTGTTTGTCTTCTTCCTCGTCGGATCAAGCTGTCACCTACCCAAAAAATTCATGGAGCCCAACAAATCATTTACCTTCACCATCTTAAAATATAGGCCGCCAGCTAAAAATTAAACCTTCAAAATCTTGTCCACGTCAAACACATGATGCAGACACACGACCGTTTTCACACATATAGTTAAATCCTATTTGCAGAATAATTGCTCTCTCTCCCATCCATTTTTCTGAAGTCTTGCTCGACTTTTGTTGCAACTTCATATAATCAAAGAAATATAACTTTTTAAACCGATTTGGAGTTCGGATTTGCATTGTCTTGAATTTTAGTGAGAGAGAGACGAAAAGATGGAAGAGGGAGATGATGGGAGGGGTGATCTGAGGAAGCCATTCCTGCACACGGGGAGTTGGTATCGGATGAGTTCGAGGCAGTCAAGTACGATGGGCTCTTCTCAAGCAATCAGGGATAGCTCTATCTCAGTTTTGGCTTGCGTTTTGATTGTGGCTTTGGGTCCTATCCAGTTTGGTTTCACTGTAATGTTTTTTTGCATATATCTGTTTACTGCTTTTTTATTTTCTTTAACTTTTTTAATTTCATGGTTGTTTGATTGCAATCTGTTTTGGAATGGGGTTACACCTTAGCTGACTTGATGTTTCGTTGCAATAAATTGAATGGGCTTTGAGTTCATCTAGAACTGGAACCTGAATTATGTGGTTTAGGATTTTGAGGATTTGATCATGATATACATTGAAGAATTGGCTTCATACACGTTGTTTGAGATAAAGCTTTGTAGTTATGCTGCATTTTGGATTTCACAGTTGAATGTGAGAGTTGTAAAGTGTGGGCATCTAAATCAGATGTCATCTACCAATCTAGATCAGATGTGAGAGTTGTAAAGTTTATAGGCTTTGATTGTAATGTTGTTTCAGATGATCTTCACCATCTCTTCAGCATCACCAATAAGTGCCAATGTATAATAAATGATGTCAATGATGTACTCTTAGTGCTAGAATGGTGATATCCAGCCCCACTAAGAGGGTGTTTGGCTAAGCTTATTTTAGAGAGCTTATAAGCTCTAAGAGCTTATAAGATGTTTCAAGAGCTCATAAGATGTAATGTCTCAAGAGTTTTTAAGTTGTCAAAGTATTTGGATAATTGAGCTTATAAGCTAGAGAGAGAAATGTGAACTAGAGAGAGAGAAAATTGAAAAAATATGAACTTGAAAAGTTATATGATGGAAATAACAAACCAGTAGAGTTATTTTTGTAAAATGATTGTTGCTTATAAGATTATGAAAAAAGAAATTAGGGTTGAGGAAATTATGTTTTGGGGAGCTTATAAGCTATTGGAGCTTATTTTCACCGCTTAGAAGTTGTTTAGAAGCTTATTTTGCCAAACACTTCTCAAGAGCTTATAAGCTCCTAAACAAATTATAAGTTGTCTTAAGAAGCTTATGTGCAGCCACACACCCTCTAAATACTACACAAATATTATGCAACTCCAAGTTTTATGTTGACAATGTTGAGTGGACATTTACCTTCAACCGAGTAAAGTAATGTAGAAGCAGACTATGTCCTTGTTTTGTCAAACATGGTGCCAAAATAACCAGGCTTATGCCTTGGACGGTTGAAACTAAGTGTTACTTTGTGCTGGAGTTATCTTTGCTACTTGTACTTTTCAAAGTATTTGTTTGACTGTAATGTGATCATAGAATACCTTTCGGTGGAATGTGGTTGAGATCAGAATTTGGGTTTATATGGAACACATTTTTATTGGGAGATTTTTTTTATTTACAGTTCTTAGAGCTCTTTGTATGCTGCCAAATATAAATGTTAGTGTGTTTGCTGGTATTTCCTCTTCCTCCTATGAATATGTATGGTACTATGGGTAGATATAAGCTATATCATCTTTGTTGTTTTGTGAAGTGTGGTTACTCTTCACCAACACAGTCTGCTCTCACGAAAGATCTCAACCTTACAGTTTCGCAGGTTAGCGCCTTCGTCTTTTTTGTTACTTGATTTTATCCTCAGTTGTATATTTCACACAATAACAAAAGCCATTGGACAGTTCTCCTTATTTGGTTCATTGTCCAATGCGGGAGCCATGGTTGGGGCAATCGCTAGTGGTCAGATTTCCGAGTACATAGGACGAAAGGGGGTACGTGTTTGTTTATTAATCTTAGTTAGTGTGCAGTTCCTTGTTCTTTCAATTTTGTAGTGAATGGTCTCAAGACTTTAACATGTCGTGTTATCTTGCAGTCTTTAATGATTGCTGCCATACCTAACATCATTGGTTGGCTTTGCATCTCATTTGCAAAAGTGAGGTTTTTTACTCTGTTTTTATGTTTGCCTCATGCTCTTTTGAAGTTCTTACTTCTAATTAGTCCTTTTTTCTTTTTTTTCTTTTTTTTTTCCCACTTCAAATGTAGGACTACTCATTTCTTTACATGGGGAGGCTGTTAGAAGGATTCGGTGTGGGTATAATCTCTTACACGGTAAAATTCGAAGCTTTTTTCCTCTATGTTTATTCAATCTTAAGAGAGTCTTTCTTAGTGTGTTTAAGCTATATTTTCTTCTCTAATATGATGCAGGTGCCTGTATACATAGCTGAGATAGCACCCCAAAATCTAAGAGGAGCTCTCGGCTCAGTGAACCAGGTTTGCTTTCATCATTTCCTCGTAGAACCCCTTATGCTTTAAGACGTCATTGAAGTTCACTTTTTTTGTTCTTTCTGTGATGTAGCTCTCTGTGACAATAGGAATCTTGCTATCATATCTACTGGGACTATTTGTTGAATGGAGATTGCTTGCAGTTCTTGGTAAATTCCATTAGAGTCTTTTCTTTGCATTGTGGGCTTTGTAAATATAAATGGAACTCTTTTGTATTTGTCAGCTGAAAATTACGACATTTTTGCATTGGTTCTTTTCATCATCATGGTATTGGATCCTTTGGCAAATTAAATACAGACATCATTTTATTCGTCTTATCTCATTTGCATACATAAATTTTCGTTGAATTAAATTGATCTTGTTTTAAATCAATTCAGTGTTCCATTAGATTGAATGAAATCAAAGAAGTGGAAGTTTGCTCCAAGATCACTGACGACGTTCGTTTTGTGCACAGGAACACTGCCGTGTCTGATACTGATACCTGGACTCTTCTTCATCCCCGAATCTCCTCGGTGGTTGGTGAGGCTACAAATAACTTTTTGTACTCACAATTATCACAGATAAAATGACTTGCATATTTCTGCTCTACAAAAATTAGGCTAAAATGGGAATGACGGATGATTTTGAGGCGTCCCTGCAAGTACTTCGGGGATTTGACACTGATATTTCTGTTGAAGTACATGAAATCAAGGTAAATTTTTTTCATTGATTCACAAGGACGCAAAATAGAGGGCACATAAACAAACCCTTTATATATATAAAGATATCTTGTATTTGACCCACGCATAACACAATTTTTATTCATTAGTTATCTTTGTTGTTTTTAAAAATAATTATTCATTATCTCTTGAAATCTAATGATGCACAAGCTCCATCATGAGCTGCTAATGTTTTGGTCGTGCAGAGATCTGTAGCATCAACGAGCCGAAGAAATGCAATACGTTTCGAAGATCTCAAACTAAGAAGATATTGGTTACCCCTTATGGTGCATAATATTCTAAGTGTTGCAACTTTCCTTTGGTTGTGTTGTATTGTTGATTTCTGACGCTGTATGTTCGTTCCTCTTTCATCTCGCAGATAGGAATTGGGTTGCTCGTTTTCCAACAGCTATCTGGAATTAATGGCGTCATCTTTTATTCTAATAACATATTTGAATCTGCAGGTGGGTGCGTGTAATTTTCTTATCCTAGAAAGATGTGAATGGGCTATTGATGTTTCAATTTTGAGTTTTTGATTGTCTGAGTATAACAAGTCCTGAATTTCGTCTTTATAGCTTTGCAATACAATCACTTCTAGAAGAGGCAAAATTATTTTCAATTAATCTCTTTCCCTTTAGGCTACATATATCTAGCTGCATATATTTTTGGTTAATTTGGAGGGCTCGGTTATTTTCCCTGTAAATTGAACAGGGATCTCTTCGAGCAATGCTGCAACTGTAGGTGTCGGATTTATTCAGGTTAAGCTTATAAAAATGCATCTCTAATTACCATTTTTACAATACATATCTATTAAAAAAATCAAAATCATTGAGTTCTTATTAGCTTTTCTTGATTGATATTTTAATATGTTTTTCTTCAGGTTATTGCTACTGCAGTGGCTACATGGTTGGTGGACAAAACTGGGCGTCGGATTCTTTTAATCGTGAGTTAATGAAACACTATGTAATTTTATTTGTCTAGAAATGAACACATTGTCTTACAATGCAAAAACTTATGCTGATCTGGAAAAAAAAAAAACTTACGTACATTCGGGTGTATGTACATGCATTCCAATTAGAGTTCACCAATCCCCAATTAGGGTTTATTGATTACGAGTAAGATTTAATTAGGGCGGATGCACTGTGTTAGCCAGATGCACCGGAATGTGTCTCGTCTTACAATTTAGTACTTCTTTCAGGTATCTTCATCCGGTATGGCACTTAGCCTTGTAGTGGTTGCTGTGTCATTCTACTTAAAGGTATTGCTCCGTTAATCGTTTGTTTACTCAACAGAAGCTGGATTTATAGATAGTAGAGAAATCTGATACAAATTGCTGATTTTGATATTGTGAAAAGGAATCTGTTTCCGAGGACTCTGCATTGTTTGGAATCTTGGGGATCCTATCAGTAGTTGGGGTGGTGGTATGTTTTCTTAAAATGGAACTAGTAAAAGCTTACCTATGAATTCTCTCCCATAGCGAATCTTGTAACTTTTTTTATCTTTTACCCGACCTTTGTCATTTGTAGTGCTTGATCATCTCTTTTTCACTTGGAATGGGGCCTATTCCGTGGCTCATAATGTCCGAGGTAAACTTTTACTTCCCATCATCTCGAGTTCATTGGATTCTTGTAAGAAATAGTGTTTACAATTGCGGTTGTGTGTGAAGGTCTGGCATGCCTTTGTACATGTACGAACAATTCAAAAGCTTTTCTTGATCGTCTTTACATGTCTTTATGAAGTTGGTTCCAACTTTTAGTTCTAGAGATGATTGTGTATTGGGACTTAAGAGAAACATAGTATTTCTAAGCATGTTCGCAATCTATATTTCCCATTCGAGCAATTCCTAAGGACTCTTTCACCATTGTATTTCTAAGCACGTTCGCCATCTAACCTTGTACTTGGCTCAAATTTCGAGCATTGGTAAAACTTATACACAATAAGCAAACTGCTGCAAACTTACCATTAATTCGTTGTATAGTTCCAGTTTTGATCACAAACTGATTACATCATATATCTACGACCGCAGATTCTTCCAATTAAAATCAAAGGCCTAGCTGGAAGTGTTGCGACATTGTTCAACTGGTCTTTCTCGTGGGTGATAACGATGACTGCACCAATGCTACTGACTTGGAGTAGTGGAGGTTTGTAAAATACATCCCTCTATACTCTCATTATCCGGTGTCGATAATCCATGTCATGTGGAACTTTGATTCAGTCGATTTTGAGGGAAACCAAACATGAGCTTTATGGCTCTTAACGGTGTCATGTTCTGCACAAGTATTATCATCAACTATGGGCATCTTCTATAACCTGAAGCTGAGTGTGCCTTTATATTTGCAGGAACTTTCTCTATGTATGCCGTCATGTGCATATTCACTGTCGCGTTCGTGGCAATTTGGGTTCCGGAGACGAAAGGGAAAACATTAGAGGAGATCCAAAACTCCTTCAGATGATCAGGCTTGTTTACTCATTTTATTTTATTTTCAATTATTTATTTGTATGGAAAGTGCATGTTGTGCAAGAGATAGATGTGTGCCATATTTTTCCTTTTCTGCAAGGAGGTTTTGTTGGCTTGAAAAGTCTCGTGTGAGATGAGTTGGAATATTTCACCAGATTTTTATTGCATATTTCATCAATAAACTTCAACTTACATAATCGTTTTCACTTTATTATTACATTGTTGTTCTATGTTATTGAAAAATATTAGGAAGAATGTTTATTGGTAATATTATGATAGATAGGATGAATACAAAGAACTGTGTGTATTTTGTTGTTGTAGGTCCTGTATAGCGGCAGAAAAGGTTAAGATGGCAGGGATCTTATTAGCTGTATGCTTCAAAGCAATTTTTACACGTTTTTTGTGCAATTATACACTTTTTGCAAAAATGTGTAGCAATCACGTTACATGATTTTCACAATTTTGCGTTTTTTGTGCAATTATACACTTTTTGCAAAAATGTGTAGCAATCACGTTACATGATTTTCACAATTTTGCGAAAAATTGTTATATAGTACTCCCTCCGTCCCGGCTTTTGGTATCCAGTTGAGAACGGCACGAGTTTTAATAAAGTGATTGATGTGTTGTGAGTGGAATAAGGGTCTCATATTTTATGTGAGAGTTAAAATAATTAAAGTGGAGTAAGAGCCCCACCTACTTTTACCAAAAATAGAAATTGATACTAAAATGTGGGACGACCAAAAAAGGAAAGTTGAATACTAAAAGCTGGGACGGAGGGAGTACTTTTTTCTAAAAGTTAGGGTTTGGGAAGGGGGGATGACAGCGCATTAAGGGGGCATTTACTTTGCATGATTGATAAGATGTATGATTGAATATTTTTATTCTCAAAAGTAGAATTTCACAAATCTCACCATTTCAATGGATTAGGAATCGAACAAAATTAGCTTAAATAATACTAGAAATAATCAAGGTTCTTAGAATATTCCAAAGTCCAAAGTTTCAATTCATTAAAGTAAACAAGGGATTAACTTACTAGTTTTATCTATTAAGGCTAATCCTCCAAAGTAAATGTCTCACTTTTATCTATCAATGAGTATATTAGTCTATCTACACTATAAAGTTAGAGCTGTCAAAATTAATTCGGCCCGACAGGTTGATCCAACCGGCCCACATTTAGGGTTGATTGAACTCGATAAAATAGAGGCCCGAAAAAATCGGACCTAAAAAGTCCGCCGAGATGGCCTGCTGGGCCAACTGGGCTTCGGGGCTAAAAAGCTCGGGGTTTTGGGCTTTTGGCCTGCCCAATTTTTTTAATTATTAATTTATAATATTTACCTATATAAGTATTTTATAATCTAAAACAAAAAAAAAATAGATTCATGTTCATATTTCACTCTTATAAAAATTAAAAATTTAAAAATAGCTCATTAATTATAAAAATTAAAAATTTAAAAATAGCTCATTAATTGTAAAAAAAAATAGATTCATGTTCATATTTCACTCTTATAAAAATTAAATATTATATTTTGGATTAAATATTTAATATCAATTATATATATAAAGAATGAAGACCAAATCAGAGCTATTGATCTCACCAAAATCAATGAATCAGATTCATCCGAATTCTTCAAGTTTAGGAAATCTCGAAAATTCCTCATTTTCCAATTCTGAGAATCAACGAACATTATTATGAACTTACGGACATAAGTATGTTCATTTGTTTTTATACGAACATATCGGCGAACATTAGTATGTTCATTTGTTTTTTATACGAACATATCGACGGACATTAGTATGTTCGTAAGTTCATAATAATGTTCGTTGGTTCCCAGAATTGGAAAACGAGGAATTTATGAGATTTCCTAAACTTAAAGAATTCGGATTAATCTAATTCATTGATTTTGGTGAGATCAATGTCTCTGATTTGGTCTCTATTCTCTCTATATATAGTGATCTCCATTGAAGCTGACCTTATACGTGAGAATTCATTATCTCATTTAATTATCTTTATCTCCTTCCACAATTAGAATAATCACAAGCACAATATGCTTCGGATTTAGGACCATTCTTATACAAACAAATTCCACCTATGATTTTAGCTCCTTGAGGGGTAGCTTCTGTACATACCCTAGGACAAGGATATGATGTCTTTATATTGCAACGTATATTGAGGGGTAGCTCTTTGGGTAACGCAAACGAACAAACATTTTGTGCACCAGAAACAAAAGAACCTGCAAAAAAAAAAAAAAAGCTAATGAAATTAGTTTGAGACTAAATCAGAGTCATTGATCTCACCAAAATCAATGAATCAAATTAATCTGAATTCTTCAAGTTTAGTAAATCCCGTAAATTAATCATTTTCCAATTCTAGGAACCAACGAACATTATTATGAACTTACGAACATACTAATGTTCGTCGATGTGTTCGTATAAAAAATAAATGAACATACTAATGTTCGTCGATATGTTCATATAAAAACAAATGAACATACAAATAAACCTACTTATGTTCGTAAATTCATAATAATGTTCGTTGGTTCCCAGAATTGGAAAATGATGAATTTACGAGATTTCCTAAACTTGAAGAATTCGGATGAATCTGATTCATTGATTTTGGTGAGATCAATGGCTCTGATTTGATCTTCATTCTCTACATAGGGGAATGGTCTCCATTGAACTCTTCCCTATGGGAGGGCTAAAATAAAAACAATTCTTAAAATATAAAATATAAACAATTTTCAGCCCTTAGATCATCAAGATCTACGGTTGATTCGTAATCCTTTTGGATGAATTCGTGGTCCTGGGTTCGAATCCCAAAGGTAGCAAAAATTTATTTTTCACAATTCGTAACCATGTTAGATGAATTCGTAACCCTGTTGGATAAAATTCGTACATTAAAAACGTTTATATTTATATTTTAAGAAGTGTTTTCACTGTAGCCCTCCCCTATATATATATATATATATATATATATATATATATATATATATATATATATATTTCATTCATTTAAGTTATTTATTTTATACATCAAATTGTTCTTAAAAAGGATATACATCACATTAAATTAATTTTAGTTGTTAAAGGCATTAGAAGGTATGATAGGTGGTGGAATTTGTTCCCATTATTTTAAGCTTCTTGTGGCAAGAAAATGGCTAAATAACAACCCATGCATATATATCTATCCATTTTTTTTTTTTTTGAGAATATATATGGATCCATTCTTATGAGGGAGGATTTTTAACATTTTCTTTCATAAAGTAATTTAATAGCATAAAACAACCAACGAATTTTTCTATTTTCTATTTCAAATTATTTTATTAAAATTTTGAATTAATGGACGAAATTTGTGTGTTAGTGGGAGACATGCTATAATTTTTTTATTTTTTTATTTTCTTGACGAATACTGAAGAAAAAAAAAACATTAAATAACATATGTATATTTTGAAAGCTTTTAATTAACGTCGATTTACCGAAATGATATTTAAATGTGATTAATAAAGACTGAAAATTACATCTACATTATTAATTTTAAAATGTTAATAGCTTAGATTTTATTTATTCAAAATTTATTTTTCACAGGAAAGAAATATAAGATATACAGATAATAAACGGGGATAAGACCATCTACCCAAAAATTTGGTGTCCAGTTTGTGTATCAACCTAAATAACACAAAAATTTGGGTACAATCGGTTGTACCGTATAACTGAATTGCACTCTGATTTGCATCCTGACCCGCATCACGATCTGAACTCGTATCTTGATTCAAATTGTGTAAATAATATTATTCGATTATACAAATGCCACTAACTATATAATTGACATTATTCAGTTATACAAATGATACTGTTTATAATTGGCACTATTCAATTATACAATTGACACTAACCGTGTCAATGACACTATTCGATTATACTAATGACATTGCCTATAATTGACATTATTCGGTTATACAAATGCCACTATAATCATTTGTATAACCGAATAGTGTCAATTATAGACAATGTCATTTACAATGTTACAGTGTCATTTATACGCAGTATCATTTGTATAACCGAATAATGTTATTCACACGGTTCGGATCAGGATGCGGGTTCGCATCAAGGAACGGGTCAGAATGCGGATTAGGGTGCAACCCGATTGTATGGTACAACTGGTTGTACCAAAAACTAGGTCCAAAAATAATAATGTAATGATATTCTTATTGAAAAAATAAATTACAACTAATAATAGTGAAATCAGCTCTAACTAAGTATTTAATTAACAACGATTTGAAATTTAAAAAAAAAATACTTACATACATACATATGTATATATGTATATTTATCTTAATTATGAAATAATCAACATAATAATGAATTATTAACTATAAATTGCAAATTTTAAAATAAAACCACATATAAATATTCTAATTGGGTATTATCAATCCTATAAATCACCAATTCCAAATTTGCAAACTAAACTAAACACAATGAAAATAAAAATGGTGCACGAGTGAAATATGAAAAATGGGATGTTAATCAACAATGTTCAAGTTGAATAGCTAACTTCTATGATCAAAAGTTAATTAAAACCACAACCTTCAGTCAAGAATAGACAAGTAGATTTAAGCAAAACTTAATTGTGTTGAATGCATATTAAATTATTATTATTACATTTTTGGAAAACTAGCCGACATGCTAACATTTATGTAATCGTCCCTTTCAAAAACTGCACGCGCGTTTGAATTATTTTAGTCCTATATATATATTGCATTATTGCACTTATATATTCATTAAATCCCCCCCCCCCCCCCAAAAAAAAAAAAACCGGAGCAGTTTAACACGAAAACGCTCGGCTTTGGATTTAAACGTGTAACTACTTTTGCTCCCGTGCATGCCACATGCGATGTACGAGAAATATTATTTCTTAAAATAAGTACTTTCTTCGTCCCGTTATTAACGGTTCATTTCTTTTGGGCACGAGTATTTAGGAGAATAAGATTGTAGTGTAAAAGTATGTAAATGTGTGTGAGGTCACCTTGTTTATAGTGTAAAATCATTACCAAAAAAAAAAAATAGGCTATTATATATGGGACAGTCCAAAAAGAAAAACAGACCATTAATATTAGGACAGATGGAGTATTATTTTAAAATAATTTTTATATTTAAGATTTAATTATTTATTAATGATATATGTGTATCAAAATTTTATTATTGTACAATTTACGAATTGAACCGTTCATTTCTAACAAATTCTTGATGACTTTATAATTGTTGCCAACTTAAATCTCATATTTGTAAATATTGGCTGGACACATTGAATAATGATATTTGATTTGTCATTTCGAAACCATAATGTTTCTATTTCATCTTGGCACTCATCCCAATTTTCTAAGCATTGTAAAAGAGTTTAATGCTCCAAAATATCACAAGTAATATTGTGTGATTCGTAAGAATAATGTTAGCGGGATTGTTAATAACATTCAAGCTAACATGCAGCAGAAATTAAATAACACACAAGATACTTTTTCAAGGGCTAAATAAATTCAATTCGTGAGTGTCTCATCGTCAAATCTATTATGATTATCAACATAACACAGTACAGTACAAGATCTCTTGGTAATCAACCTTTACAGATTGACTGCCTAAGATTAATACACATATCTATCAGCTGCATCTAAAATGTTGAATCAACACAGAAAACTAACAGCCAGAAACCTAATGTTAATCGGACAAATAAACAACTTGATCCGCTCCTATGTCATTGATCTTCAACCTTTGCCCTTGACCTTCGGTCAATAGAGGTGTGCATTCGGTTTTCAATTTATTTATTTTTGCTAAAATAAAATCAAACCAAATTTGTATTTGGTTTAAAAAAAACCGAACCAAACCAAAAAACTGAAATAGTCTGAAAAAAAAAATCAAAATAATTGAAATAACCGAAAAACTGAAGAAAAATAAGAAAAATGTAAAATTAAATTACTACATCTGCTATACAAATTAATGCATCCGCTATTAAATTTACTACATTAAAAAAAATTGCTCCATTTAGGATTCGGACCCATGTTATACATTCATCCACACAAATGATGCATCCACTGTAGATCTTGATAATCAAATGACTTAAAATGGTTCTCCGTTCTTATTTTATTTAGTGGTTCTTATTTGAACCTATATATATATATATATATATATATATATATATATATATATATATATATATATATATATATGAAGAGGTTCAGGAAATAACCATAAATATAAAAAGAACGGAGAACCATTTTCAGCCATTCGATCATCAAGATCTACGGTGGATGCATCATCTTGTTGGATGAATGCAGATTCTGGGTTCAAATCCTGAAGAGAGCATTTTTTTTTTGAGTGCATTAATTTTAACAGGGAATGCATTAATTTTTACAGTGAATGCATTAGATTTGGTGGTTCTCACGTTATCACAAATAATGTAGTTCTCTCTAGAACTACACCCTATATATATATATATATATATATATATATATATATATATATATATATATATATATAGGGTCGAATTCTATGGAGACACAATATTAGATGGAGAATGGAGACGCAATCTGGTTCGTTAGATCAATCTTGATCAAAGGCTGAGATTAGAAGTTAATATAATTAAAATTGGTAAGATTCATATATCCCTAAAATTACTCACTTTCCATTCTCTCTCCCTCATCTCTCTCTCTCTCCTCTCCCTCTGTAAATTCTGTCGCTGCCTTCCTCTTCTCCGGCGAATGTTCAAGGTACGGAGAAAGGGGTGGTGGCCGGAGTTCGGAAGTTCAATACCACAAATTCAAAAGTTCACAGAATTATATGTATAAGTTCAATAAAATTATCTATAAATTTGTCACCTCCTTCCTCTTCTCCGACGAATGTTCAATGTACGGAGAAGGGGGCGGCGACCAGAGTTCAGAATACCAGAAAATCAAAAGTTCGCAGAAATATATGAACAAGTTCAATATATTTCTTGAATTCAACTCATTGGCTGGAGCAATTGCTTGAAACTTTGGTTTACAGGATGATAGATTAGATACCCCCAGTGTAATCTCCCTCTTGCTTTCTTTAGGGTGTGTCATTTCACACGACCTTGTACTGTAATGGTGTATTGGTGTTTAATGAAACCAACACCTAAAACTACACGATGAAACAGTATACTATACCTATTGGAACTGATCGGAAAGAGCGAAGTAGAATGATCGGAAACTTAATACGAGAGAGAAAAATGACTGTTGTATTAAAAATATGAGATAGTGTGAAAAATAATACACGAGCTCGGACCCTATTTATAGATTTACAAACGGAGGGGTAAAATAGTAAAAACATCTTCGGTGCATGCGTCCTGCGTGGTGGAAGGGTACGTTGGTAATTTCGATAATACGCGGGAGACCTTCCCGCGCGTTTATTGGCTCCTCTGATGGAAGTGTCTTCTCTGGCGAAGGCGTCTTCTCTGATGATATTGACATCTCTGGCATGAGGGATTCCTCTGGTAAACACGTCTTCTCTGTCGTGAAGAACTCCTCTGGTAAACACGTCTTCTCTGGCAAGGGCGTCTCCTCTGGCGGTAATGACTTCCCTGATGGAGTTGACTTTTCTGATGACGATGACTTCCCTGACGATGGTGACTTTTCCGGCGCGGATGATTTCTCTGGAGGAGAGGGCTCCTCTGTCAAGAATGACTTCTCTGGTGCGGATGACTCCTCTGGCTAGAGTCATTCCTCTGATGGATGAAATCCTTCTGGTATAAATGGTTCTTCTGACCCATACGGCTCCTCTGATGAGAGTGGTTCCTCTGATTTGTACTCTCTCCCTACTCTGCATATATTGCTCCTCACCAACCACTCCCCCCTCTAGTCTGGTTGAACCGGGTATTCTTCGTGTTCAACCAGTGGTGTGTTATCAGCATCAAAGCTTTGTTATTTTCCTTGGCCCCTGTAAATCATAAAGACATAAGCATTTTGACATTTTGACATTATGAGAGTAAAAAGAGGCCCTGTAAATTGTTCTCTGGCATTTTTGTTACTCCCGCTCCCTGGTCTGGCTAGTTCACTCTGGAGAGGTGCAACTAGTCAGAGGACTCGCCCGCGTGGATGACGTCATCCGCATTAAATGTCTGCCCAGTCTACAGTATTTTCCCCGTACCCGAGGTTACCTTTTAACCTTTGCGTCCTTTCGCCTTTCCGTATAAATTCCCATCCGTTGATTTCTTCCGTATGCCACGTGCCGTTCATCCCGCGTGCTGGTGGTTACCCGCGTACAATCTTACTTAGCCGATTCGAACTCCCCTTTTTTCACTTATTCTTCTTCTCCAAGTTTTCCGAGCGAATTTTCTACATTTTCCGGTGATTTCCTCACTGTTCCGGCATTCTCCCACGACCCTTCCGCTCCAGGTTTTACCGTCCATCTTTTTCCGGTCTAGGTAACTCGCGTATCCTCTTCACTGCAATTTTGTATTTAATCGTAGTGTAGTGGTATAACTGTTGGTGCTCTGATTGAGCGTGCTAGAAACCCTAGGGTTGGCATCTCCCATCATGGCCTGCACCTCCGCCCCTCAACCCCCTCGCTCGCCCTCTCCTTCTGCCCAAGACCCTTCATCTTCCTCCCCATCGCGGCAAGATCCTGAAAATCTTCCTTCCCCCTCTGCTTCTAATGAATCTCAAACTGCACCCCCTCCCCCTTCCTCTAAGAGAAAGGGGAAGAAGACCCCTCAACCCCCCAAACGTGTTCCTCCATCCCGTCTTGGTGTCGCGGAGGTGGAGAAATTGAGAAGCAAATGTAGGCATCCTGAAGGTTTAAAATTCGAGGCCTTCTCTAAGGATTCAACGCCTCCCGAAAGCCTTCGCCATCCTAAAGTGATAGTTGTTTGGAAAGCCCAAATAGAGGCTGGTTTAAGGCTCCCTCCCCCTACCTTGCTGGTTGACGTTTGTAATTACTTTCACATCCCCTTTTTTCAAGTCGCTCCTTCTGCTATCCGGAGGTTATATGCCTTCCATGTTTTGTGCCGGGCCAACGGTGTTGGGGACACCGCCAAGCTATTTTGTCAAACCCAGACCCTTCGCATGCAAGGCAATCCCTTGTACAGTTTTGCCTCTCACCCTAAATATCCTACTACTTTTCTTTCCTCCCTGAATTCCTTGGATAAGGGTTTCCTAGAATATTATTGTTATGTGCGCACCCCTTTCGGCAACTGGCGCGATTATGGTGCTTCGGAGCTGGAATGGCATACAAGTCGCACTACTTATAAACCAGCCTCTCCCGAAGTCCCTTCTACCCGTGACCAGAGTATTATAACTCACCTTAATGCTATGAATAAGGCCCAAACTCTAGACTGTAAGTACCTGGCCGAGAACAATTCCTCTCTGGCATATAATGGTCTGTTTCCCCTGTATCCAGCGAGATCAATAGGTAAAAAATATACATTAGAAAACACATTAGCTTTTGTTACCCTGCTTTTAATGATGTGAAATTTTGGTTTGCAGATATGTCTTGGAGATCGAAATGTGGGGACAATTTGCCTGACACCCCTTCTCTTGCTAGCAGCGGAGCACATGGCCCAAGCGGCTCTGCTTCCAGAACAAGTCCCTCGGAGCAGCCTGCTGGTTCCCAACTGATCCCCATTCCCCCTGTAGTTGAAATCCCAGAGGGGAATGTGGAAGCCTCGCACTCCTTTGATGCGGAGGAAGTTGATGTGGGGGCTCTTGTTCACAGAAGTAGGCGCTCCAATGCTGGTGATGCCGCTGGCTCCCGTGAAGAAGATATCCAAGTCGTGGATATTATCGATGGGGTTCCTTCGCCTGATTCGGCTCCCGATGCCACCCTTGCCGATCTTACGAAGAAGAGGAAGAGAGGTTCCCTGATCTCCGTGGGTGAGAAGGAGAGGCAGGAGGGCCTAAAAAAGGTTGGCAAGTCCTCAGAGCCAGCGAGGAGGTCTGCTGGTGGTGTGAAGATTCTCCCTCCTACTGAGGATAAGGGCAAAGGGCCAGCGAAGAAGTCAACTGGTAGTTCCAAGGCTCTCCCCTCTGCCGGTGGAAAGGGTAAGGGCAAAGCTGTGGTGCCCTCGACTGACGAACCAGAGGATCTTGTTCCTGGGCCGATTTCGAGTTTATCGGGGCAGGAATTGATTGACGCCTTGATAGCTCGTGTCCACTCGAAGGACCAAGAGAAAATGGTGAAGCTGACCCGACCGGCTTTAGCTACTCAGCTCTGCCGGTTGGCTCTTCAGGTATCCTGCATCTTATGCTCCTTATTAAGAATTTTTTTTTTTAATTACTAACCTTTTTACGGTTTTGTCGGAACCCCTTTTATCTTCTTGCAGGTGGAGTCAGGGATGTGGGGGGCTGTTAAGTGCCTCCATGACTACGAGACGGCTGAGAAAGAACGGGAGAAGGAACAGGCGGACATCGCCAAGCGTGATGATGATGTCGCCGGGGTAGTAGAGCGTCTGAGTAAAGCTGAAGCGGAGATCGCTGATTTGAAAGATAAATTAGCTCAGGTGGAGGTGGAGAGAGCGTCCTTGGCCTCCGAGTTGTCGAGAGCCACAAAGGAGAGCCACGAAAGCTTAGCCAGGTTCAAAGCTGGTTATGAAAGAGACTACAGGGAAGCCAGGCGGGGTTGGAAGAGGATACTTGTGGAAGCTCAGAACCGCGGGGTCAACATTTCCTGGGGTTGATGCTGGAAGGTACTCTGGAGGCTTTCAAAAAGACTCCCGAGTACTTGGCGGATTTTGGACCCCTCTTTGCTTATGTGATAGAGCAAACAGCTTCCAAGGCATTGGAGATGGCGGGGGCCACCCCGGAGCAACTTGCCACTTTGAATTTCAAAGCCCTGATGGATAACCTCCAGGATGAGGAGATAAATAAGCGGATGGGGATCCCTGCGCATTCTCCAGAGAAGCCAGAGTGGTGGTACCCGGTGCTAGAGAAAGCCATTCCCTATTTTTCTCTTGGGATTGGATCTGACTTGCTACCTTCTGCTCCCATATATGCGCCTGCGTTCTCTGCTACCCTGGCGCGCTTTGTGAACCGGCTGCGGGATCCCTCTGGCGAGAGTTCTCGAACATTTTCTCAGTTCGGCCTGGAGCCTCCCCTGCCCTCTGACTTAACGGCTTCTGCCTTCACCGACTCTGCCTCTTCCTCTGCCGCGGTGGAACAGCTGTTCAACCTGTACCAGAATGAGGATCTGTATGTGCAGGAGGCTGCAACGTTGTTGGATTTGGGAGTTCGTCTTCCCCAAGCGAAGGAAACTGGCCTATTGCCCGTGTTCTCAGAGAAAACCATTTCTGGTCATGCTTCTGCAAGTGGTGTTCCTTCCCGGGCTCCCTCTGCCTCTGCTCCCGTCTCCTCTGCTGTTGCCCAAGCTGCCCCTATTCCTCCCTCTTGATGTTTCCCCTTTCTCTTCTGACTTTACCAAAAGAAAATTTTGTAACTCTTTAATTTGCATCAATTAAACACTTACCGCCAGTTTTTGATGTACAGCTTTGCTTCTTGAGCGTGCTTTAATGAAATTTCGTTCCCCTCCTTGCTTCTTTTATCTCTGTTATTTGTGTTGTTTTCGCTGCCTGTTGAGGTGGGGTTTATATTTCCGTCTTTCCCCTGTTGATTTGAATTGGTTTGTTATGATTGTTGTTGATGCTTCTCTAATCCCCTCCCTTGGAATTGCTTTAATTTCTTGTGATGACTCCTCTTCTGCGGATTGAGATGACTCCTCTGGCGAGGATCGTGATGACTCCTCTGGCGAAGATTATGACGACTCCTCTGGCGAGGATTGAGATGACTCCTCTGGCGAGGATTGAGATGACTCCTCTGGCGAGGATTGTGATGACTCCTCTGGCGCGGATTGTGATGACTCCTCTGGCGAGGATTGTGATGACTCCTCTGGCGAGGATTGTGATGACCTCTCTGGCGAGGATTTGGTTAACTCTTCTAGGAAGGATTTCACCGCCTCCTCTGACGAGGATTTGGTTAACTCTTCTAGGAAGGATTTCACCGCCTCCTCTGACGAGGATTTGGTTGATTCCTCTGGAAAGGATTTCACCGCCTCCTCTGACGAGGATTTGGTTGATTTCTTTGCTGGCGATTTCGTGCTTCCCATCCACGCTGCTTCCCATCCATGCTTGAGCACTCTGCGCGGAGCATGGAAGACCCGGAGGGTGCAACCAACTTTCGCGGCTTACGATTAAATAGTAACCCTCTGCGTGGAGCATGGAAGGCCCGGGTGGCACGACCAACTTTCACGGCTTACGATTAAATAGTAACCCTCTGCGTGGAGCATGGAAGGCCCGGGTGGCACGACCAACTTTCACGGCTTACGATTAAATGAACACCCTGCACGAGGCTTGGCAGACCCGGGGGGTGCACACCACCTCTCGTGACTTACGGTTAAGGACAACCTCTGCGCGGAGCATGGAGGACCCGGGGGGTGTAACCAACTTTCGCGGCTTATGATTATGTGCCACCTCTGCGCGGAGCATGGAAGGCCCGGATGGCGCGACCAACTTTCGCGGCTTACGATTGAATAGTAACCCTCTGCGTGGAGCATGGAAGGCCCGGGTGGCACGACCAACTTTCACGGCTTACGATTAAATGAACACCCTGCACGAGGCTTGGCAGACCCGGGGGGTGCACACCACCTCTCGTGACTTACGGTTAAGGACAACCTCTGCGCGGAGCATGGAGGACCCGGGGGGTGTAACCAACTTTCGCGGCTTATGATTATGTGCCACCTCTGCGCGGAGCATGGAAGGCCCGGATGGCGCGACCAACTTTCGCGGCTTACGATTGAATAGTAACCCCCTGCACGGAGCATGGAAGACCCGGGGGGTGCGACCAACTTTCATGGCTTACGGTTAAAGGTCCACCCTGCACGGAGTTTGGCAGACCCGGGGGATGCACACCACCTTCCGTGGCTTACGGTTAAGTGAACACCCTGCACGAGGCTTGGCAGACCCGGGGGGTGCACACCACCTCTCGTGACTTACGGTTAAGGACAACCTCTGCGCGGAGCATGGAGGACCCGGGGGGTGTAACCAACTTTCGCGGCTTACGATTAAGTGCTATCTCTGCGCGGAGCATGGAGGGCCCGAATGGCACGACCAACTTTCGCGGCTTACGATTGTCAGCAACCTCTGCGCGGAGCATGGAGGGCCCGAGTGGCACAACCAACTTTCGCGGCTTACGATTGTCAGCAACCCTTCTGTTCTGGTTGAGCGTGACCCTTCTGCTCTGGTGGAGCGTAATTCCTCTGATTTGCCCTAGTCTTGCTGAGAAGCACTTTTTGAATTTAAAAATTGGGACCTACGGGTATACACCCTACTCCCCCCTCTGGTGACATGTGCAATACTCTGTTATGAACATGTTGGCCCAATTATTTCTTACACTCTTCTCCGGCCCATAAGTTCATGCGGGCCCATTATCCCTTAGCCCATTTCTTAAGCCCAGAATCGCCTCTATATATATCCTCTTCCGATCCTTCCAACCCTGGATTCTATTGATGTTTTGCCTCCCTAGATCGGTTGTAAAGCACTCAGGTAAGGGAATTTCCCCTCTAAACACTCACATCCCTGAGGGCTCCGCCTTTTCCCTTGTGCTTCTGGTGTAGATCTCTAACTTTGTGGTTGTAACGAGTGGAGTTCCCTTGCTTGAGTGTTTTATAACCAGGCTTCTCAGATCTAGCCGTTGATTTCCCAGATCTGGGCGTTGGGTTTCCGGATCTGAGCGTTGGTTCCGCAGATCTGGCCTTTGGTTTGTTCCTCCTTTGTATTCTTTCTTTTTGGCATTTTGACTTGTTGTTTTTCTTGGTATTCTGCAGACACAAAGTGGAGTTGAAGTAGATCTGAGAGGTGAGCGTGTCCCAGCCACGAAGAAGGACTCAGAGTGTTGGATCATGGAAGAAGAGACGTCCATCCCTGATGCTTGCCTTCCCTTTGACCTGCTAAGAAGCAGTTTTTGTATTTGTTTCTCCCTTGTCCTGCTAAGAAGCAGTTTGCATTTTGAATTTAAAAATTGAGGATTATGGGTATACACCCTACTCCCCCCTCTGGTGACATGTGCAGTGCTCTGCACGAACATGTTAAGTAGCATATGTAATGTAAGAAAACAAGAATTGAAATAAACAAACACAACACCAGGGAATTCCCTAGAACCACATATCTGTTTTATTGATATTATGGCCCCGGACCTCGTTAAAACCCCTGTGGGGAAAAAGAGTATCCGGTCTACAAGTGATTACTCCTGCTAAGAAGCAGTTATACATAGAACTTTTTGAGTGTGTTTATATTCCATGGTCTGGGTAGAGCTCTGCCGTCTGAATCCGATAATATGTACGCACCGCCTCCCAAAACCTCTGTGACGATGTATGGCCCTTCCCAATTGGCTTCGAACTTACCCACCGCCTTTAATGCATCAGCTCGCTTGAGAACCAAATCTCCCTTCGACAATTTCCTCACTCTGACCCGTTTGTCATATCCCGCTTTGATAATCCCTTTGTACTTGGCCGCTCTGACACGGGCTTCCTCCCTCTGTGCCTCCACCAAGTCTAGCTCTGCTCGGCGGAGTTCCTCATTGTGCTCAGTGTTATACGTGGTAATCCGGTATGATTCTAGTCGTGCCTCTGCTGGTATCACCGCATTGGATCCATACACCAGTGTGAATGGTGCCTCCCCTGTCGCCGTTTTTGGACTAGTTCGGTAAGCCCAAAGAACGGTATCCAGCTCCTCCACCCACTTCCCTCTGCTCTGATTTAGCCTCTTCTTGATGCCCTCACATATGGTCCTATTAGCCAATTCCACTTGTCCATTTGCCTGTGGGTGAGCCACCGAGACAAACCGCTGTGTGCTATCCATTCGATCGCAGAAGTCCGCAACCCGTTGCCCTGTAAATTGAGTCCCATTATCAGACACGATGATGCGTGGCACTCCGAATCTGCAACAGATATTCCTCCAGATAAAACGTTCCACTGTAACCTCATCGATCTTGCTCACGGCCTCAGCTTCGACCCATTTAGAAAAATAGTCCACTGCCACAATGAGAAAGCATTTCCCTCCAGGTGCTGTAGGCAGCTTCCCAACTATATCAATGCCCCATTTATCAAATGGATAAGCAGCGTACATTACACCCATGGGCTCCCCTGGTATGTTGATTTTCCCGGCATGCCGCTGGCAAGCTTCACATTTGCGGACAAACTCTCTGGCTTCCTGGTTGATGTGAGGCCAATAAAAACCTGCCCGAATGATCTTGCGTACAAGGTCTCGAAATCCGGTGTGTCCGCCGCAGCAACCTGCATGAATCTCTTTCAGAGCAAAGTTAGCTTCCTCTGGCGATAAACATTTTAGCAGAGGTTGAGTAAAAGATCTTTTGAAGAGTTGATCATTGATTAGGCAGTAATTTTCATAGCGGGCCCTTTGGTTGGATTCTCTGCTTAGTCGTTCCCCTGTCTTCAGAAAGTGTATAATCGGAGCCCGCCAATCATCTCTGATCTCTACCGAGAACACCTGCGAAGTTTCCATCTCTCTGGTATCACAGAGTAAAATGA
Source organism: Salvia miltiorrhiza (assembly GCF_028751815.1). Lineage (NCBI taxonomy): Eukaryota > Viridiplantae > Streptophyta > Magnoliopsida > Lamiales > Lamiaceae > Salvia > Salvia miltiorrhiza. Next base: position 194,563 of record NW_026651474.1, on the reverse strand, counting down.
TCTCGTCGTTCCAAGTTTGCTCTACTGCGCTAGCCATGCGCGCCAGTAGGTCGGCCTTCGTGTTCTCCTCCCGAGAAATCTGTTCGAGCTTAAACTCCATGAATTTTTCTTTTATTTCACTAATTTTGGTATGGTACGCCTTCATCCTCTGATCCTTGACACTGTAACTTCCCGAGAATTGTTGTGCAACCAACTGGGAGTCTGTCTTTATAATGACACACTCAGCTTTAAGCTCTGACAGGATATGAGCCCCTCTGACCACGGCCTCATACTCCGCCTCATTGTTAGATAACCGACAGGTGAATTTGATGGCGAACTGGTATGTCCCATAACCTGGCGAAGTAATATAAACCCCGATTCCGCACCCCTCTTTTGTCACTGACCCATCCACATAAGCCACCCAGAACTCTGGTATGGGACGACGAGTTGTTTCTTGTATGAAGTCTGCCAATGCCTGTGCCTTGATCGCCGTTCGTGGCTCGTACTCTACATCATATTCCCCTAGTTCCACAGCCCATTTGACCATTCTTCCCGACAAATCCGCGCGCCCCAAAACTTGTTTAAAAGGTAAAGACGTGCGTACCACCACTCGATGTGAAAGGAAATAAGGCCTCAGCTTTCTTGCCGTGATCATGACCGCCAGAGCCGCCTTCTCGATCTCTGTGTAGTTGAGCTCAGGGCCCTGAATAATTCTACTGACAAAATAGATAGGTCTCTGATGACTTCCTTCCTCTCTGATTAGCACAGAGCTGATTGACTCCTCCCCCATAGCTATGTATAAATACAACGTTTCTCCCGGGACCGGCTTGGTCAGGGTTGGGAGTTTCGCTAGGTATACTTTAAGATCCTCAAACGCCGCGCGGCATTCCTCTGTCCACAAAAACTTGGTTCCCTTCCTCAGTACTTTGAAAAACGGCATGCTCCGTTCTGCCGATCTCGATATAAACCTGCTTAGGGCAGTGATACGCCCGTTCAGAGTCTGCACCTCCTTGATTCCTCTAGGCGGTGTCATTTCCAAAATAGCTTTGACCTTGTCGGCGTTGACCTCAATCCCTGCTGGTGTGACTTTATACCCCAAGAATTTCCCTGTTGTGACCCCAAAAGTGCACTTGGCTGGGTTCAACATGAGTCTGTGATCTCTGACTACTGTGAAGATTTCTTCCAGATCCGACACATGGTCCTCTGCCCTATTACTCCGTACGAGCATATCGTATACGTATACTGAGATATTCTTAGCAAGCTGTTCTTTGAAAATTTTCTCCATCATCCGCTGATATGTGGCTCCTGCATTCTTCAGACCGAACGGCATACTCTTCCACCCATATACGCCACAACAGACGGCAAAGGCCGTTTTGGCGATGTCTCCCCTGTTCATCTTTACCTGATGATACCCTTGGTACGCATCCATCATGGATAATAAGGCACATCCTGAAGTGGAGTCCACCAATTGGTCAATCCTCGGCAGAGGATAGTGGTCCTTCGGACAAGCGGCGTTTAAATCTCGGAAGTCCACACACATCCTCCAGGTGTTCGTCTTCTTGGGTACCATCACTGCGTTTGAGATCCACTCTGGGTATTGCACTTCCACAATATGCCCAGCTTTCAATAGTTCATAGACCTGCTCTCTGATGGCAGCGTCCTTTTCAACCCCAAAATTCCTTGTCCGTTGCTTTACTGGCTTGACCTTAGGGTCCACGTTGAGGCAATGCTCCGCCAACCCCCTATCGATTCCCTTCAAATCTGCGGTGCTGAAAGCGAACACATCCGCATTTCGCCGGAGACAACCAATGAGCTCTTCTCTGACTTGATCACTCATGGCCGATCCAATCTTAGTCTGGAAACCCTCTTTCCCTGGAAATAATGTTCGCTATTATTTTCACCACGCCGCAAGTATACGGTGTAGTTGCAACATAGGGAAGCAAGGTCGTATCCCACAAGGATTGGTGAATTCAAACTTCTAAATATTATTAATAAGTTGTTTTCAATCTATTTAGACAAACCAAAGATGAAGAGATATTGAGAACTAAAACAAAGCTAAATAAAGCAAGCAAAGTAAATAACAACAAGATAAACTTAGTTAATAAATTGGGGAATGACTCGAAGGAAAGTTATCCTAGGGACTAGATTTCGATGGATCGTAATGAACTTCAATCTAAATCAATATAAATCTTGATATGGCCTACTTATCTAGGGCGATCTCCCCACTAGTTTTAGCCCCCTCCCGGACGACTAAAACAGTAGATTACGGGTCATAATTGCCGTCCCCGGTCAATTTCTAACCTATAACTCCCAAGAGCACAAAAGATCAACAAGCCCTCACCCACCTCTCAACCTCCCGGTTTATTGAGATGATATGTATCAAACTCCTAATCTATTGTAATTATCCTCTCCCGATTCAAATCACAAATTAGAAATGCACAAAAGGTGGCCAACCAATCATACAAGAGATAAATCTAGGACTTGAAAAGATAACAATAAGCACAATCAAGATATATATTGAAAAAAGAAATCAATCCATTACAAATCCATCTAATCTAATCCCTAAGATAAGAGATTTTAGCCAAGCATATTCATAATAAAAGCAAATCTCAAGTCATAAGAAAACATAAATAAAGATATAGAGAGATAGAGATTCATAGACAAATCCTATAATCTTGATCTTCAATCATGTAGTCTTGATGAGCTCCTTTCCAAGTCTTCCCCTTCTTTATTTGATTTTGGTGTTGTTTTTGTGTGTGGAAGAGAGAAAAAATGGTAGAGAATGGAGGCTAGGGTTTGGGATTGGAGAGTTGGGGAAGATGAAGTGGGTGTGTGTTTTGAATGAATGGGGAAAGGAAGAGAAAAATGGAGTTTTGAGGCTAAAATCGCGTTTGGGGTCCATTTGGGGGAGCCCCGCCCTTTTCCCGCGGTCACGGCCCGCGTCCGCGGCCTTCAAACGTGGGGGATGCTCAGGGGACCCGCGGTCCCGCCCCGCGGCCGCGGGTGGTGACCGCGGGTGTCTCCTGAGTCGGGAACAGCTGACCCGCGGTCTTACCCCGCGGCCGCGGGTGGTGACCGCGGGGTACTGGGCGTTTTGCACAGTCCGCTCGTTTTGCTCCGTTCTCCCTCGTCCGGACTCGGATTTGGTCGCCGTTTGCGCTCACGGATTCCTCTCGAGACGTACTTCAATCTCATATCTTCAAAATCCTCCAATTAATCCTTGATTTTTCCTGAAATTACTCCAAAACTACACCAAGACATCAAATCTTCATAAAACTCAACATTATGGTACAAACACGCATTGGCAAACAAAACATGAAGGAAAATGACAACAAATCATGTGGAATTGAGGTACGAAAACCATGTTTGTCAAGCCCCCAAACTTAAAGCGTTGTTTGTCCCCAAACAACAAAGAGAAGAGAAATAAAAGATAACAAACATGTGAGAATGAATTGGTGTCATTTCAAGGGCTTCAACAATTTCAAAAATCTTTCAAAAGTGTATCACAAGTAGAAATGCATTCCAAGAAATCACAAGTGTTGAAGAGTTCAATATTATGGCCTCCAAGCTTGAATCCTCACAAATGTGGATGTTTCAATGATGCACTCAACTCTCAAGTGTTTAGATTGGGCGTGTTTGCACTCAAATTGAAACAATGTATGCAATCTACCATAAGCTTGCCATTTATCCTAACTCTCTATACTTCAATGTGTTATAAATAATGATCAACAAGGGCTTTTCTTAAGGTTGCAATGAGGGCTCTTTGGTGAGGTGAGGTGTTTATAGGCAAAGTGACTCATATATAATTCCCAAATTGAATAAGTCATACTCACCATTGTTCTTTTCAAATCAATCAATAACCAATATCCCCACATTTCTTCTTTTTCACCCTATGAATACTTATCAAGATCATGATTCAAAAGGCAAATCACTCCCCTTTATACTCTTTTATTCACATTCATTTTCATTTCTTTTTCTTTTTTTTTTTCTTTTTCTTTTTAAGCTCATAGGGAACTAGTGATTTTCACTCAATCAAAGCTTGATAAGCAATTTCAATCATTTCCCAAACATTTTCATCAAAGTAACCACTAACAATCTAAGTTCTACCCATCATTGGTTAATTCAAAGAAATGCTACAAGGCACAAAGAGGGTAAACTAGGATCATATGAGAATTTGGACACAATTTAAGTCAAGTGGCTAACAAGGATGACCTTAAATCACTTCAATATTAACAACACATCTACTTTTATTTTCAAGAGAGGACTCATGGCAAGTTCTAGAGATCAACACACATGCTCAAATGATTTACACTCAAGAACAAAATGAGATTGTAAATGTATGACAATCAAAGGCTCAATTCTCACAAGCTCATTTTCGTTTTCAAGTTCTTGGAGGTACAACATTTAGCTCATTTGTCACAAGTTCAAACTCTACATGCAAAATCAACAAGTGAAACACAACAAATTCTTTTCAAAAACAACATTCATATCATAAGCCCAACACACATTTCATCCAACTCATGTTTTTCAACAATCAAGCTCAAACTCAAGAGACATGGAAAAGCTCAAGAAAAGAGACAAAATCTCATTATTCGAAAACTAAACTAACTAAATAAATAAACAACGGATAAACGAGATAAGTAACCCATCTTCACCCTCCCCCAAACTTATTTCACACAAAGGAGAAATAAGTTTGGATGAAGGAGAAAATGGTTACTTGTCTCGTACTCACAAGCGAGGTGGAGGCTTAGGCGGTGGCCATTTCTCATCAAATTTGCATGCTCCATCCACCGCGACCCAAAAATATGGTGGCTTTGCAATTCTTGAGACATCACGGGCGTCATGGTAATCTCGTTCACCATCTAAAGTACCACAACACTCAAACAATTCCTTATTAGATAAATCAAAATGAAAATCAAAAGATGAAGATAAATAAAAGTGAAAGAAGCAAGCCTTCATAGAATCGCCCATGTCGAGGTAAGGATCGACAAAATTTTTGACTTTGCATTCTTTAAAGCTTGTGAAATCTTCATCTTTTTGGAATTGTAGAGGTTGCGTTGGAAAAGTTGGGCTCTCAACTTCAAGGGGTTTGGAGAATTGTTCCTCATCTTCTTTATACTCTTCTTCAACTTCTTGAGGCTCTTCACTTAGCATCGGCATTGGTTCCTCATACAAGGTTCCATTCCGTAGGCTAATGGCCATGCACAAATCATCAATTCGCTTTTGATTTTCCATAGTGGTAGCCAAAGACCTCCTTTGCTCATCTAGCATAACCTCCGATTTTGCTAGACTTTTTTCTATCCAAGCTTGTGTAGTTAAGAAGCATTGTATGAGATCGTCTTTCGAATTCGATTTCTCCACTTGATAGTATCGATTTCCCCCTTGGAAGCCTTCTTGAGTGGAATAAGAATTTTCATAATTCCAACTATTGAAATGGTCCTCATACTCCAATGGTGATTGCCACTCCATGGCATTGCACCCTATGTCATAATACCCACCATAAGAAGGTGTTGGTTGGAAGGCTTTTTGGATCAATGGTTGCCTACAATTTCTTTTGGCTTCTAAAACTCGCAACTTAAGTTGCATCAACGCCAATTGTAGTTGGAGTTGCTCAACCAACTCATTCCTTCCATCATCCATTTAATTTCTTTTTGGTGCCACTTCTTCGGTTGTGCGGCAATTTTCTCTAGCAAAAGTAAATAAACATATAAATAAACAAACATAAAAACAATATCTAAATTAGATAAAAACAACTTTTCACAATATCAAAAGTAAAAATTCAACTAATCCCCGGCAACGGCGCCAAAAACTTGTTCGCTATTATTTTCACCACGCCGCAAGTATACGGTGTAGTTGCAACATAGGGAAGCAAGGTCGTATCCCACAAGGATTGGTGAATTCAAACTTCTAAATATTATTAATAAGTTGTTTTCAATCTATTTAGACAAACCAAAGATGAAGAGATATTGAGAACTAAAACAAAGCTAAATAAAGCAAGCAAAGTAAATAACAACAAGATAAACTTAGTTAATAAATTGGGGAATGACTCGAAGGAAAGTTATCCTAGGGACTAGATTTCGATGGATCGTAATGAACTTCAATCTAAATCAATATAAATCTTGATATGGCCTACTTATCTAGGGCGATCTCCCCACTAGTTTTAGCCCCCTCCCGGACGACTAAAACAGTAGATTACGGGTCATAATTGCCGTCCCCGGTCAATTTCTAACCTATAACTCCCAAGAGCACAAAAGATCAACAAGCCCTCACCCACCTCTCAACCTCCCGGTTTATTGAGATGATATGTATCAAACTCCTAATCTATTGTAATTATCCTCTCCCGATTCAAATCACAAATTAGAAATGCACAAAAGGTGGCCAACCAATCATACAAGAGATAAATCTAGGACTTGAAAAGATAACAATAAGCACAATCAAGATATATATTGAAAAAAGAAATCAATCCATTACAAATCCATCTAATCTAATCCCTAAGATAAGAGATTTTAGCCAAGCATATTCATAATAAAAGCAAATCTCAAGTCATAAGAAAACATAAATAAAGATATAGAGAGATAGAGATTCATAGACAAATCCTATAATCTTGATCTTCAATCATGTAGTCTTGATGAGCTCCTTTCCAAGTCTTCCCCTTCTTTATTTGATTTTGGTGTTGTTTTTGTGTGTGGAAGAGAGAAAAAATGGTAGAGAATGGAGGCTAGGGTTTGGGATTGGAGAGTTGGGGAAGATGAAGTGGGTGTGTGTTTTGAATGAATGGGGAAAGGAAGAGAAAAATGGAGTTTTGAGGCTAAAATCGCGTTTGGGGTCCATTTGGGGGAGCCCCGCCCTTTTCCCGCGGTCACGGCCCGCGTCCGCGGCCTTCAAACGTGGGGGATGCTCAGGGGACCCGCGGTCCCGCCCCGCGGCCGCGGGTGGTGACCGCGGGTGTCTCCTGAGTCCGGAACAGCTGACCCGCGGTCTTACCCCGCGGCCGCGGGTGGTGACCGCGGGGGTACTGGGCGTTTTGCACAGTCCGCTCGTTTTGCTCCGTTCTCCCTCGTCCGGACTCGGATTTGGTCGCCGTTTGCGCTCACGGATTCCTCTCGAGACGTACTTCAATCTCATATCTTCAAAATCCTCCAATTAATCCTTGATTTTTCCTGAAATTACTCCAAAACTACACCAAGACATCAAATCTTCATAAAACTCAACATTATGGTACAAACACGCATTGGCAAACAAAACATGAAGGAAAATGACAACAAATCATGTGGAATTGAGGTACGAAAACCATGTTTGTCAAATAACTCTATCATATTGCAAACATCGCTAGTGGACACCAGCGCGGTTTTCTCTGTGGAGTCTCTGTCTTTTAATAAATCCGCCAACTCTTGGCGCTCCTCCGCTGGGGCATGCACCTCGCCCACTTTCCCCCTCTTCCGGGCATTCGCCCCCTCTGTCCATCTTTCCCTTTTCTGCCCTGCTGACTGTGTGAGCATTTGCACGTGGCATGCTTTTGATGTCGTCTGATCGCCACAAACTTCTCCCACTTTTCCACCCTCGATTGGAAACTTCATTTTTAGGTGAAACAAAGAGATAACCGCTTTGAACGCCGTCAAGGCGGGCCGGCCGAGTATGACATTGTACGAGGGTTTAGGCATATCCACCACTAAGAAACGTACCATCCTTGTTTTGTTACCCGCCACTGTACTGCCAAGAATCAACGGCAACTCTACATACCCCAGGGGCATGACCATCTCTCCTCCAAACCCAAACAGAGGAGCATTTGTCGGCTCAACATGAGCGTTAATTCCCATATTTTGGAGACATTCCTTGTACAAGATGTTTACAGCGCTGCCCGAATCCACGAAAATACGGTGAATAATACAGCCGGCAATGTCCGCCGTGATGACCAGCGCATCATCATGCGGATACATTAATGTGCGTATATCCTCTGCTCCAAAAGTGATTGCCGGCTCCTCTGCCGCGCTGGTGACTTCCATGACCCTTTTAGGATAATACCCTGTTTTGACTGCTCTGACAACTTGCTTCTTAGCCCTGTTTGATGTGGGCATCCCGTTTTCCCCACAAATCATGTGAACTTCCCTTCTGTACGGGGGGGGGAGGAAGATTTTGTCTGTCTGCCCCTTCTCTGCGATTATCCTGGTTATCATCGAGCCTGCGATCTCTGTTGTTGTTCCCCTGCTCTCGTCGCGGATCCCGGTTATTTCTTTGATCCCTCTGATCTCGCTGATCTCTCTGATCCCGCTGATCCCTCTGATCAGTCCTCCTCTGACCTTCATTTCCCCTGTCAATGAAGTGGTCGAGACATCCCTGGCGCACCAATAACTCCAATTGGTGCTTAAGGTGTCCACAATATTTCGTGTAATGCCCGAAGGCATTGTGATATTCACACAACTTATTGTTAGGCCCTTCCTGCGGCGGCCCAGTCCGGTAGGTCCCCGGTGCCCTAAAGAACGGCTGATCCTTTATCAGATGAAAAATTTCTTCTTGTGGTTTAATCAAGGGCGTGTATTCGGCAAACCGCGTAACCTCATTCACAGTGCGCTGTTGCTGGGGCGGCATTCCTCCCTGGGGTGGGAGTACTCTCGGAGGTAACCCTCTGAATGGAGCCCTATCTTGATGTCTTTGTCTTTCGGGTGCTTCCTCAGCTTTCTTGACCTTGTGTTTCTCATTTTCCACCTTCCTCGCCATTTTGGCGTCCTCCAACTGTAGATACCCCGGCAGCCTTGCCATGATGTCATCAAAATCCCTTGCTGGTCGAATTTGTAATTCGTCAAAAAAGATCCCTGGCCTGAGTCCTCTGACATAGGCGCAGTTTTTAATTTGCGATTCTGCCTCTGGCACCTCCAGAGCGGCAAGGTTAAACCTTGCTGTGTACTCCCGAAGCGTTTCTCCCTGCTCCTGCTTAATATCCATCAGCGAAAGGGCTGACTTCCCTACCCTTCGTGAACTCGCGAACTGACGCAAAAAACGAGTCTGTAATTCTTCGAAAGAGTGAATGGAATTTGGGGGCAGCGTCCCAAACCATAACTGAGCTGGTCCAGTAAGGGTAGTGGAGAAGATCCGGCACTTGATGCCCTCCGTGTACATGTGCAACGTAACCAACCCTTCAAACCGATTGAGGTGCACCTCCGGATCGGTAGTGCCATCGTAATCCAGTGAGATGGGCTTGTAACTTCTAGGTAAGGTATCTGCCAAAATATCGTCCGAGAAAGGACTGCGGTTGTTGATCGGGTGGAACCTCGATGTCTTAGCTCTCTTGTCCCCCTTATGCCTCCCCTGCTCCCTTCTGTCCCTGGGTACTTCATGAGCGTGGCGCTTGTGGACTCTATATTCATGTCTACCAGAGGAATACTCCGGCTCTCTTTCCTCTGACCTCTCTGTGTAGCGCGATTTTTCCGATCGATGGGACTTCTCCACCCGGTGCGATTTTCCTGACCTTTGTTCCCTGTCCTCCCTTCGGGATTTCTCCCTCAGTGACTCCTCCAGATCCTGGAGTTGATGTTTCAGCTGAGACACTTGGTTTTTTAGCCGAGCTTTCTCCCTCGGTCTTTCTTCTTCGAACACCAAGGAGACGGATTGACTATCAGACTCGTCAACCCTCTCCTTTCTCACAACACTGTTGAGTCTGACCCGACTCCCCTCTGGTCTTCTTTCCACTTCCCTGTCAGCCGGGTCCCCTTGCACTTCCAGAGGCATCGCAGCTTGTTTGTTGATTGCTAAAGTGTTTACCTCCTGAGCAGCGGGAGGTGGGCCCTCAGCGCCCTGCAGAGTAGCCGTTCCCACCAGTGGAGCTACAGTGGGAACAGTGGACAACATGGGAGTTCCTAGCGCCTGACGCACAGCGGAGTAGTGAAGCAGCGCCATCATCTGTTCCATCGATCCAAACGTGATTTGTCCCGCTCCAGACGCGGGAGTTAAGCATGGCATGTCAGATCCTGGAGTCACCAGAGCAGATCTCTGGAGACTTGCATTCAACCCTGTCAACGGCGTGGCGGGGATAGCCTGAAACCCTGGTGGAGCGGTGAAGGTAGCATTGCCCTGTAGGCCCGGGAACAATGAAGGTGGCATCTCAGTGGTGAGAGCAGCGGAGTCGAACTCCCTTTCTAGGTTGCGGTGTGCATCTGATGATCCCATGGTACCTACACATAAACAAAGTGAGAAACCATTCTAACGACGAAAGAATAAACCCCTTATTACCGATTGGAGTCCCAATGTAAGAAATCCAATAAGAAATCCCGGCTTCCGGTGCAGAGACCGTTAAAAAATTCCCTTCCAAGTAATTCTACACTCGGGGAAATAAACCCAGAGTATAGATTGAGAAAACAGAGCCCTCAATAAAACTTCAACAGACGCAAAATACCCAGGGATAAATACAAGCAGAGCTATTACCAGAAGATATGTTAGCACGGTTGCAATAAACATGATAAGAAAAGGAATTATGTAAGAGACGAAGCTAATAATTCGAAGATTAGTCAAGGAAAACATGGAGAATCATGAATAATCGTTTCCCATAAGTGAAGATCATTCACAAAACAACAATATGGATCTCACCATAACCAAGACAAAGTGTTTAATCATCATATTATTGAGGTAAAACTCTTGTATCAACGACAATAAATACTCTCGACATCGACGATTAACCACAAAACCCACAGATCCGCAACAAAGAACTCCAATACATCAGGATCAGAGCATAACCTCCCAATTCAATCATCGAAATCGAAGATTAACCACGAAAATCACGGAAAACACCCATAAACCCTCTCCCTTAAACGAAAAACATCTATAAACCCTCAGCACAAAGCCAACATAACAAAAACAGGGCACTAACTCCGATCCAACGATATAGAAAGAAGATTTGTCATCCAGGCAAAGGAAGTAACGGTAATTATCAAGCCTCAAACGAAGAAGACCCACAGATTTAACCACACGAGCTCAAGCACGACGAAGACTAACCATGGAAACCATGGAAACACTGATAAACATCCTTCTTAAATGAAAAATACCAGGAAATTAACAGTATCAGCCTCATCATAACGAAAACGAAACACTATTCCCCGATCCACCGATAACACACGAGGATTAACCATAAAAACATGAAAAATACTGATAAGCACCATCCGCGGACAAAAAACACTCACAGATCAACCACGCAAGCTCAATCATAACCAAAATGGAGTGCTAACTAACATCCTATCGCCGCAAACCCACAAATCCCCAACACAGAGCCCATCATTAAGCAAAAACAGAGCCAAAATTCCATAATTCACCGATAAAACCGTTAGATCTACGAATAATCACTCCATTCTCCAAAGGAAACTCATGTTTGCCCATAATTACCCCGATCCACAGTGAAGAAACGTAAATTTTCCCTAACTCATAATTTATAACCGTCGCCACCTTTTCCCCATGCCCAAAAACACAATTGAACGTAGATCTCCCGAACTTGTAAGTAAATTTGCACGAAAACATAAAAACTGATCTACAATAACTTGAAACCTCCGAATGATGGCGTAATTGGGACCTACGCATGCAAATCCGGCGACGATTCTGGGTCTGCATACGCAGGGGGTGGAATTCTCACGCCTTAGCCCATTGTTTCCCACAGACGGCGCCAGTTGGTGTTTAATGAAACCAACACCTAAAACTACACGATGAAACAGTAAACTATACCTATTGGAACTGATCGGAAAGAGCGAAGTAGAATGATCGGAAACTTAATACGAGAGAGAAAAATGACTGTTGTATTAAAAATATGAGATAGTGTGAAAAATAATACACGAGCTCGGACCCTATTTATAGATTTACAAACGGAGGGGTAAAATAGTAAAAACATCTTCGGTGCATGCGTCCTGCGTGGTGGAAGGGTACGTTGGTAATTTCGATAATACGCGGGAGACCTTCCCGCGCGTTTATTGGCTCCTCTGATGGAAGTGTCTTCTCTGGCGAAGGCGTCTTCTCTGATGATATTGACATCTCTGGCATGAGGGATTCCTCTGGTAAACACGTCTTCTCTGTCGTGAAGAACTCCTCTGGTAAACACGTCTTCTCTGGCAAGGGCGTCTCCTCTGGCGGTAATGACTTCCCTGATGGAGTTGACTTTTCTGATGACGATGACTTCCCTGACGATGGTGACTTTTCCGGCGCGGATGATTTCTCTGGAGGAGAGGGCTCCTCTGTCAAGAATGACTTCTCTGGTGCGGATGACTCCTCTGGCTAGAGTCATTCCTCTGATGGATGAAATCCTTCTGGTATAAATGGTTCTTCTGACCCATACGGCTCCTCTGATGAGAGTGGTTCCTCTGATTTGTACTCTCTCCCTACTCTGCATATATTGCTCCTCACCAGTGTATTAATAAAAATGGTGAGTGTGTGTGTTGGAGAGCTTGCACTTCGTCTCTACCAAGGCAAGGCATCTCCTTGATCTTTACAAACAAATCAATAAACACATGTAATGCCCCAACGGTATAAACTTAAAAAGAAAACTTCGAGATTAATACCTAAACAATGAATGAATGTAAGAAATACCTATCCATGTTCCTTACTGAACTGTGTTGACTGTATTACCTCTTTATGTTCAGGATTTTGGATCTTCTGAACATGATTAATGTTCAAATTTACCTGCATCAGGTCTGGTACTTTTTGTAAAGAAATAATAAAGGCAATGTTAACTAGAATTTGGATGTCTTCTCAAAGGCTTTCCCCCTCCTCCGCCCCACCTATCTCACTTGAGACTGGGTGTTTTGTGGCGAATGTCTTCTCCTTGAGTATGCCCGAAGTTTTTGTGTACTCGCACTTTTTCGATATTTATATACATCGTATTTTCATCAAAAAAAAAAAAGAAAATAAGGCCAAATGTAGTAGTCTAGCCAATCAAAAACACAATTTTCTTATCTCGTTATTATCGGCGCATCACTGCGCTCATGATGTACACAAAAACAGACCAACAAGAAAAATAAAACTCAAACATCAAGCAATCAAAACCGATACAAATTAACACGATTAAATACAAGCTAAAACAAACCTGATTAAAAAAAAACTAAAAAGCATAAAGAAAAAAACAAGTTAATTCAAAACATTCAACGTAAATAAATAAGCTCGTGTGTTGCACAAGAAATTACTAATAAGAACTTAATAAATGATCCCATCAAAAGGGCTATCAACATAAGCATTAATTCCCTCAAAAAAAAAATCGCGTGTTTGACAAAACATTCCTCATACCATCCACTACACGTTGAATAAGACAAATAATCCAAGCATCAACTAAAAATATCTTCAATAAATTTAAAAAGAATCTGACCATCAAACAAGATGCTCGAATATTAATTCTCTCTATTCCAGAGAATATTTTTTATATATAGATAGATAAATATCAGTCATAAATTTAAAAATCTAATGTTAGAGCTAGATTCATTCTTTTTTTTTTTTTTTGATAAATTACATTAGTAAACACACTCACCTTTAGGTCAACACACACAGTTACATATTCATTCTTATTTTATTTATTTATTTTCATTTGATCTTCTCTATATATGTATTTGCATTTCACCACTCTCTCCTCGGCCCAAGCGGCAATTTCTAGCTGTCTCTAGCTATGAACCAGTTATTCGAGCATATTCCAAATTTTCGATATTAATTAACTCAATCTTTTATGGCATGGGATTATGTAACATGTTATTCATATCCCGCGCAATGCGTTCGGCGATGCAGGTGTTTTATTTATTTATTTTTTAAACAAACAACTTTTTTTGGTTTTTCAATATGGTGATTAACAAGTAATTTCACCACCGAATCAATTATTTATATTTTTCGTGGGAAATGACAGCCTAATAAAGTCAGAAAGTCCGGTTCCTGTGGTATCGTGGGGATGAGTGACAAGTTCAAATCACAATTTTTTACAAAGTTGAAATTCATGGCAACTTTTTGTCTAGAATAGACCGACTTATACTTATTCGGAAATTAAACTGAGTATATATGTTGAATGCATATTCAATTATAATCGCCTTTTTGAAAAATTAACCAACAAGTCAAATTAGTTTCTCTTATAAGTTTAAGGTTATCGATGTTTTAATCAGTGCTTTGTATATTTTACATTACTTTTACAGATTCACTCAGACTCAATCCATAAAGAATAGAATGGCTCAACACGAAAACTCCTTGTTTGTATCAAATCCTTTATTTATTTATTTATGGGCCAAGATTTTCGTATATGTGTAAAGCAGTTAATTTGGATCCATTCCGACAAGTTGAATATAGAATCCGGCAATAATATAATGTTGTCGAAAGTTATCATTAGATAAACTTTAATAGCATCCTATGTCCATCACCCAAGTCGTGTTCCATGTAACAAAGTGTTGATTATTTCTAGTTTTGAAAAACATAGTCTTTGTACACTTTTGTAAAGCTTAGTGGTTGGACTTTTCTTTATGTTAAAACTGGGTCACTAATTAAAATAAATTTATATATGGTTGTACTTTTATTTAAATTTTATATGGCTCTCCTTGTGCCCACTTGTATCCGAAAAAATCCAATTTCGATAAAAATTAAAAGTAAAGACAGACATTTATATGGTTTATTATGAGAACTCAAATTTGGTGAAAATGAATATATATAATTAGAACTTAATTTCTACAAATATCAGTATAAATTAATAAGATCCAACATAATAAAAAAAAAAGGAATAAAAATGAGTATCAATATGTGCTCTAGCTTTTTCCCTTAAAAGGAAATTACAGCGTATGTTCCAAACTATATATGGGCCATATAAAAAAAATCTTATTAAATTGATTTTTTTAAGACTTCAAATTATTGACAATTATAATAAAAAGACATTAACTATCTTCGACTAACTAAAATACTTAGAGCTAATTATATATAACGTGTAAATAAATGAGAATTTTCACCTAGAACTTTTTGCACATGAATTAAAGATTAATCCCACTTAATTTCAAAAATACCAACTTTCGATTGTTTTGTTTTTTTCATACGGTTGTCAATTGTCCCTAAATTAATATTGAGATGAGCGCATTAAAAGTCTTAAATAACTACTCCCTCCGTCCACAAATTAAAGCCCTACTTGTACTTAAATTTTTGTTCACCAATTAAAGTCCTATTGCTTTTTATACTTTTTTACTCTTTTTTTTTCCTATATTTACTACCATTTGCCACTAATGGACCCACCTTACAACAACTTTATCATTTTTATATTCTATATTTATTACACTTTATTACTAGTGGACTCACCACACAACACCTTTAACATTTTACAACTACTTTATCACTTTAGTCAACTACCCTTATATTTCACCCACAACACCTTTTTCAACTTTTTTAGTCCTCGAGCCCATCCTCAAATGAACGGAGGGAGTAATATACTAAATGACATATATAGTTGTATGATGCATGCATCTCTATCTCTATGCTACTTCAACTAGTGATTATGAGTTTAATTTGTTTAAAATTGACAGTGTGGGCATATACTTGAGGTTTTAGTACACAGTACATAATATGAATATATTATTCAATAATTTAATTCAATGTGTACTAATCACTTCATATAATATAGTACGCACACTCATTCTACAGTCAGGTCTCACAAATCACATGTAGGGTATCTTCAAATTCAAAAAGGAGGAGAAAGAAAGTAGCATCGCATCGCATGATTCGCATCTCTCTAGCTACTCTCTCCTCTCCTGTTTGGGCATTTGTCCTGCTCTATATATGCTCGATCTCAACCTTTTCACTAATTACTACTCCCACAAGATTAAACAGCAGCAGCAGCAGCACTTAATTAATTAACTATTTCATTAGTATATAACATTACAAATTAAAAACACAACAAAAAGGGTCTAATTAATTAATTTAACAACATGAAATTAATGCAGTAATGAAACAGTAGTAGCAGTAATTAATGAAGCAAGCAAGCAAACATTAATAATAATGAATGAGGTAGAGAGCTAGAGGAGTTGAATGGGATACTTATGTATGCAATCCTCCCAAGGCCCATTGTTAGCCGGTTGAACATTCTTGAGCGCGACCCAGACGGCGCTGTTGCACTTAAAGCCACTCCCAAAGGCAATCTGCCAGACCCGATGGCCCTTGCGCATGCGGCCCTTGGCCTCGACGTAGGCGAGCTCGTACCAGATGGAGCTGGACGACGTGTTCCCGAACCTGTGGAGCGTCATCCTGGAGGCCTCGACGTCGACGGGTAGCAGCTGCAGGTTGGCCTCGAGCTCATCGATGACGGCCCTCCCCCCCGCGTGGATGCAGAAGTGCTCGAAGGCCAGCTTGAAATCGGGGATGTATGGCTTCACCTTCTTCCTCAACACCTTCTTCATCACCAGCGTCGCGAAGAAGAGCAGCTGCTCGCTGATGGGCAGCACCAGCGGGCCCAGCGTCGTGATGTTGGTCTTCAGGGCCCCGCCCGCGATGGCCATCAGATCCTTGGACAGCGAAATCCCCGTTTTGCCCTCCTCGTCCTCCTCCTGGTACACGCACCGGAACGCCTTGTCGTCCGCGCCCTTGTGCGTCCTCACCACGTGCACCAGCTCGTACTTGGATCTCCTCCTGTCGGCCCCCTTGTTGGACAGCAGGATGGCGGCGCCGCCCACGCGGAAGAGGCAGTTGGCGATCAGCATCGATTTCTTCACGCCGTGGTACGAGTTCTGCGTGATGTTCTCGGTGCTCACCACCACGGCGTAGGTGCTGCGGTGGAGCTGCAGCATGTCCTTGGCCAGATCGATGGCGATGACGCCCGCGCTGCACCCCATCCCGCCCAGATTGAAGCTCCTGATGTTGCCCCTGAGCTTGTAGCGGTTGACGATGACGGCGGAGAGAGAGGGCGTGGGGTTGAAGAGGCTGGAGTTGACGACGAGGACGCCGATGTCCTTGGGGTTGACCCTGGTGTTGGCGAACAAGTTGTCGAGCGCGGCCAGGATGGCGTGCTCGGTCTCCTCCCTGGCGGCCCGCATGGTGGGAGTCGGGGGGATCATCAGGATGGCCTCCGGGAGGTGCGTGCGGTCGCCCAGCCCGGATTTCTCGAGGATCTTCCGCTGGAACTCGACGGAGGCGTCGTCGTAGCTGCCGGCCAGGCGGAGGCGCTCCACGAAGTCGTGTATGGGGAGGCTCTGGTCGTCGCGGGGGCGGTAGCAGGAGTAGTCCACCAGGAAGACCGGGCGGGGGCGGGTGAGGAAGTAGAAGGTGGATCCGAAGGCGGCCAGCATGGAGACGGAGATGACGGAGACCAGGTGGAACTGGAGGTGGAGCCACAGCTGGCGGAGGTCGTCGGAGCTCATCTGCATTGCTTGGAGGAGGACGGGGATCATCAATGGCGCGATGCAGAGGGTCAGGAGGTGGGATGTGAGGTAGTGGTACCCCAGCTTCACGTATTTCAGCTTCACGCTCTGGAGGAAATTAGGGAGCCGGTAGCTGTGCTGCTGCTGCTGGGGCTTCACCTTCACGCTGCCTGCTCCCTCCATCTTCACCGCCTACCCAACTAAACAAGGATGATCAAATTAAGTTTTATAATTACTTTGCGGGACACTTTTTTATACTACCTAGCACAAAGCATCTGCTTTTGCACGTGATCCCTCCTCATTTTTCTTTTTTCTTTTTTACTATAAATACATTAATAATCTTCACTAAAGATCATATTTTTTCCAATTTCAAAATATTGCTTTTAATTTTTAACTTGATTAGTCACTTGGAGTATAACACATCATTTTCAAAATAACAAAAAAGTCACATATATGTAAACTAACATG
Organism: Salvia miltiorrhiza; assembly: GCF_028751815.1. Taxonomy (NCBI): domain Eukaryota; kingdom Viridiplantae; phylum Streptophyta; class Magnoliopsida; order Lamiales; family Lamiaceae; genus Salvia; species Salvia miltiorrhiza. Next base: position 176,795 of record NW_026651474.1, on the reverse strand, counting down.
TAAAGTTTTCAAAATTTCACTATATGAGATTGAAAATCAGCCAAAGAGTCTACATCCACTTGGATATTAATTGTATCGATTAAAAAAATTTATTTGCTTTGAGAAAATCTACAATAAATTCATCGTACATCAATTACATTTGACAAATAAATTAAAATAATATTTATTTCTAATCATTTCATAGTGTTTATTAGGGATGTCAATCGGGCCAACCCCCACCAACTTTCTAACTATAGGCCTATCGGGTTGCGGGCCGGGCTATTCGGATTATTTCGGTCTATAAATTCTAACCATAACCTTAAATTTTCAAGTTTCGGGCTAGTCGGGCTTGGATATTTATAATTTTTTAAATTAACTAATATATTTATCTTGACAATTTTATATTTATAACAAATAAATACATACATAAATAAGTGATATCTTAACATTGAGTTATATAATAACTAATATGCAACTCTTAGAGGGTTGTGAATGCATACATTTTTCTTAAATGATTGCCTTTTTCTAATTTTTACATTTAATTTTCTTAAATGATTACCATTAACACTTATTTCAAATACATCTTATAAATATCTTTTTATTTAATTATATTTTTCCATTGTGAAGTTTAATAAAAGATCGATGTGATGATTTATTTCAAACTATTTTATATGGTCAAACTAATTAAATTGAAGAATCTATTTATTTCAAATATATTTATGTTTCATTTAGTTGTTTTATATGCCCAAATTAAATTGATGAGCATATTTATTTCAAATACATCTAAGTATTTTTTTTATTAAAGTTTTCAAATGGTGAAATTTAATATAAATTTAATGTGGAAAACCTATCTAATTGAAATACATTTGATAAGTATCTTTTTATTTAGGATTCCTCATAATGAAGTTTAATAGGAAGATTAATGTGGGAACAATGTGCTAATATAATAAAGAGGATTGAACTTTTTATTTAAGTTATGAATGGTTGAAATTTAATATTTTTTAATATAATAATTAAAAATTAAGAATGAAGAAGATACTACATAAGATTGTATATATTTTGTTATATAATTTTAATAGATAGCCATTACTTGTGCACTTCATTTTGGGCAAGTGTTTGATTAAAAATGTTTGGAATTCTTATTGGTGATTGTGTAAACAACCTAAACCTATGGACTTACTTCATCTAATTAAAATATCAATTAGTGTTTTCATACGAATTTATCGTCATTGATGAGGAGTAATATGTGCAGAGTAGGGAAAGGATACGAACCAGAGGAATCGACCTCACCAGCGGGACGAGTATGGCAGAAGAAATACACTCGTCAGAAGAATCATCTTCACCAGAAGAGTCATGTTGGTCAGAAGAGTCATGTTGGTCAGAAGAGTCACCCTCATCAGAGAAGTCACCCTCGCCAGAAAAGTCATCCTCGCCAGAGAAGTCACCCTCGCCAGAGAAGTCACCCTCACCAGAGAAGTCATCCTCGCCAGAGAAGTCACCCTCATCAGAGGAGCTACCTTCGTCAGTGGAATCACCAGAAAACGCGGGAGAGCCCCCGCATGAAGATGAAATTACTATTCTATCCTTCGATCACGCAAGGCGCATGCATCGCAGGTGAATTTACCATTTTGCCCCTCTATGTAGTCTATAAATAGGCCCCGCACTCGTGCATTGTAACTACGCTATCTCTCACTTTTGAATACAACAGCTATTTTTCTCTTGCTCCGAGCTTTTCTAATGGTTTCCTTCGTCTTCTTCAGCTAATCCGACTAGGTACTATGGGATCCTCTGATGCTCACCGCAACTTGGAGAAGGAGTTCGATTCTGCTGCTGTCACTACCGAGGTGCATACCTCACTGTTCAATGGTCTTCAGGGTAACCCCACTTTCACTGTGCCGCCGGGTTTTCAGGATATCTCAGCCACTCCGACAACAGGGTTGAACGTCAATGCCCAGAGGTTTGCTCTGGTAACACCGGGCTCTGATCTGCCGAGTCTGGCCCCCACGTCTGGAGGGGGATCAATCAACTTCGGGCTGGCAGAGCAAATGATGGCTTTGCTCAGCTATGCCAACATGCGTCAGGCACTGGGAACTCCGATGATGTCTGTCATCCCTACTGTGGCTACCCCGGTTGGAGCAGCCAACCCGCAGGGCACTGAGGCCCCACCTCCCGTTACTCAGGAGGCAAACATGTTGGCAATCAACAAACAGGCTGTGATGCCTGGAGAAATGCAAGGGGACGCTGCTGACAGAGAACTAGCTAGACCAGAGGGGAGCCGTGTTAGGCTTAACAGTGTTGTCAGGAAAGAGCGGGTTGACGAGTCTGACAGTCAATCCGTCTCCCTTGTGTTTGAGGAAGAGAGACCGAAGGAGAAGGCACGGTTGAAAAAGCAAGTGTCGCAGCTGAAACATCAACTTGAGAATCTGGAAGAATCGTTGAGGGAGAAATCCCGGAGGGACGACAAGGAACAAAGATCTGAGCGGTATTACAGAGCAGAGAAGTCTCACCGCCCAGAGAAATCACGGTACACCGAAAGAGCAGAAGAAAGGGAGCTGGAGTTTTCCTCTGGCAGGCCAGGGCACCGGGCTCACAAACGTCATGACCGTGACGTGCCAAGGGACAGAAGGGAGCAGGGAAGGTATAAGGAGGACAAGAGGGCTAAGACTTCAAGGTTTCATCCTATCAGCAACCGTAGTCCTTTCTCTGACGATATTTTGGCAGACACTTTACCTAGAAGCTACAAGCCCATCTCGCTGGATTATGATGGCACTACCGATCCGGAGGTGCACCTCAATCGGTTTGAAGGATTGGTCACACTGCATATGTACACTGAGGGCATCAAGTGCCGTATCTTCTCAACTACTCTTACCGGACCAGCTCAGTTATGGTTTGGGACGCTTCCCCCGAATTCTATTTACTCTTTTGAAGATTTACAGACTCGCTTCCTACGACAGTTTGCGAGCTCGCGGAGGGTAGGGAAGTCAGCTCTCTCGCTGATGGACATCAAGCAGGATCAGGGTGAGACACTGCGGGAGTACACAACGAGGTTTAATCTTGCCGCTCTGGAAGTGCCAGAGGCAGAATCACAAATCAAAAATTGCGCCTATGTTCGAGGACTCAGGCCGGGGATCTTCTTTGACGAATTGCAAATCCGACCAGCAAGGGATTTCGATGATATTATGGCAAGGTTGCCAGGTTACTTACAGTTAGAGGACGCCAAGATGGCGAGAAAAGTGGAAAATGATAAATATAGGGTCAAAAAGGCCGAGGAAGCACCCGAGAGACAGAGACACCAAGATAGGGCCCCATTCAGAGGGTTGCCTCCAAGGGTACTGCCACCCCAGGGAGGAATGCCGTCCCATCAACAACGCACTGTGAATGAGGTTACGCGGTTTACTGAGTACACGCCCTTGAATAAACCACAAGATGAAATCTTCCATTTGATAAAAGACCAACCGTTCTTTCGAGCACCGGGAACCTATCGGAATGGGCCGCCACAGGAGGGGCCTAATAACAAGCTATGTGAGTATCACAGTTCTTTTGGACATTACACAAAATATTGCGGACATCTTAAGCACCAATTGGAGTTACTGGTGCGCCAGGGAAATCTCGACTAGTTCATTGACAGAGGAAATGAGGACCAGAGGCGGAATGATCAGAGGGATCAAAGAGATCAGAGGGATCAGCGAGATCAGAGGGATCAGAGAAATAACCGTGATCAGCGACAGGAGCAGGGGAACAACAGGGATCGTAGGCCTGATGACAACCGGGATAATCGCAGAGAAGGGGTAGAGAGGCAAGCACCTCCTCCACCGTACAGAAGAGAAGTGCATATGATTTGCGGAGAGAACGGGACGCCCACATCAAATCGGGCTAAAAAATAAGTCGTCAGAGCAGTGAAGTCAGGATATTACCACAAGCAGGTCATGGAAATTACGAGCGCGGCAAAGGAGCCGGCGATCACTTTTGGAGCAGAGGATATCCGTACACTAATGTACCCGCATGATGATGCGCTGGTCATCATGGCGGACATAGCAGGCTGCATGGTTCACCGTATCTTTGTTGACTCGGGTAGTGCCGTGAATATCTTGTACAAGGAATGCCTTCAAAACATGGTAATTGAAGTGAAGATTGAGCCAACGAATGCCCCTTTGTTTGGGTTCGGGGGAGAGATGGTCATGCCGTTAGGTTATGTGGAGTTACCATTAATCCTTGGTAATGCAGCCGCTAGCAGCCGAGCAAGGATGGTACGATTTCTAGTTGTGGATTTGCCCAAACCCGCGTACAATGTCATACTAGGACGGCCTGCCTTGACGGCGTTCAGGGCAGTGATCTCTATGTTTCACTTGAAAATGAAATTCCCCATCGAGGGGGGAAGAGTAGGGGAAGTTTGTGGGGATCAAACAGCGTCAAAAGCATGCCACGTCCAAATGCTTACACACTCATCAGGACAGAAAAGAGAAAGAATGACAGAGGGATCAGATGCACGGAAGAGGGGAAAGGTGGGCGAGGTGAATGCTTCGGCAGAGGAGCGTCAAGAGTTGGCGGATTTATTGAAGGACAAAGATTGTATAGAAAAAACTGCGTTGGTGTCCACCAGCGATGTCTGCAACATGATCGAATTGTTCCCAGGAAAAGAGGGGTTTCAGACCAAAATTGGGTCTTCTATGAGTGATCAAGTCAGAGACGAGCTCATTGTTTGCTTGCGTAGAAATGCGGACGTGTTCGCATTCAGCACCGCCGATTTGAAGGGAATCGACAGAGGGTTGGCAGAGCACTGCCTTAATGTGGATCCTAAAATCAAGCCAGTAAAGCAACGAACAAGGAATTTTGGGGCCGAGAAGGACGCTGCAATAAGGGAGCAGGTCTATGGGTTGTTGGAAGCAGGGCACATCGTGGAGGTGCAATATCCAGAATGGATTTCAAACGCGGTGATGGTACCAAAGAAGACAAATACTTGGAGGATGTGCGTAGATTTCAGAGATCTGAACGCCGCTTGCCCGAAAGATCACTATCCTCTGCCGAGGATTGACCAGCTGGTGGATTCCACTTCGGGGTGTGCTTTACTATCCATGATGGATGCATACCAGGGATATCATCAGGTGAAGATGAATAGGGGAGACATCGCCAAAACGGCTTTCACCGTCTGTTGTGGGGTATATGGATGGAAAAGTATGCCTTTTGGCTTAAAAAATGCAGGAGCTACGTATCAGCGGATGATGGAAAAAATATTCAAGGAACAGCTTACTAAGAATATCTCAGTGTACGTGGACGACATGCTTGTACGGAGTGTCAGGGCAGAGGATCGTGTTTCTGATCTGGAAGAAATCTTCACGGTGGTCAGAGATCATCGGCTTATGTTGAATCATGCGAAATGCACCTTTGGGGTCACAACAGGAAAGTTTTTGGGATATAAAGTCACGCCTGCAGGGATTGAGGTTAATGCAGAAAAGGTCAAAGCTATTATGGAAATGACACCGCCCAGAGGAATCAAGGAGGTGCAGACTCTGAACGGGCGCATCACTGCTCTGAGCAGGTTTATATCACGATCGGCAGAACGTAGCATGCCGTTTTTCAAAATCTTAAGGAAAGGAACCAAATTCTTGTGGACAGCGGAATGCCGGGCGGCATTCGAGGATCTTAAAATATACTTGGCGAAGCTCCCGACTCTGACCAAGCCGGTACCGGGAGAAACACTATATTTGTACATAGCCGTGGGGGAAGAATCAGTTAGCTCGGTGCTCATCAGAGAAGAGGGAAGTCATCAGAGACCAATTTATTTTGTCAGCAGAATAATTCAAGGTGCCGAACTAAATTACACAGAGATTGAGAAGGCTGCTCTGGCAGTCATGGTCACGGCAAGAAAGTTGAGGCCCTATTTCCTTTCACACCGAGTGGTGGTGCGCACGTCTCTACCTTTCAAACAAGTGTTGGGCCGCCCGGATTTGTCGGGAAGAATGGTTAAATGGGCTGTGGAGTTAGGGGAGTATGATGTAGAGTACGAGCCGAGAACGACGATTAAAGCACAAGCGCTGGCAGACTTCATACAAGAAACAACCCGTCGTCCTGTGCCAGAGTTCTGGGTCGCCTTTGTGGATGGGCCAGTGACAAAAGAGGGATGCGGAATCGGGGTGTATATCACTTCACCGGGCTATGGGACATATCAATTTGCCATAAAGTTCACTTGCCGGTTATCTAACAATGAAGCCGAATATGAAGCGGTGGTCAGAGGGGCACACATTCTGTCGGAACTCAAGGCCGAATGTGTCATCATCAAGACAGATTCCCAGCTGGTAGCTCAACAGTTCTCGGGAGGTTATAATGTCAAAGATCAGCGGATGAAAGCGTACCATTCCAAAATCAGCGAAATGAAAGAAAAGTTCATGGAATTTAAACTCGAGCAAATTTCCCGGGAAGAGAACACGAAGGCAGACTTACTGGCACGCATGGCTAACGCAGTAGAACAAACTTGGAGCGATGAGATTATTTTACTCTGTGATACCAGAGAGATGGAGACTTCGCAGGTTTTCTCAGTGGAGATCAGGGACGATTGGCGGGCTCCGATCATACATTTTCTCAAGACAGGGGAGCGGCTGAGCAGAGAATCAAATCAGAGGGCTCGCTATGAAAATTACTGCTTAATCAACGATCAACTCTTCAAACGATCTTTCACTCAACCCTTGCTAAAATGTTTATCTCCAGAGGAGGCTAATTTTGCTTTGAAAGAAATTCATGCAGGTTGCTGTGGTGGGCATACGGGATTTCGAGATCTTGTACGTAAAATCATCCGGGCAGGGTTCTATTGGCCTCACATCAACAGGAAAGCCAGAGAATTCGTCCGCAAGTGCGAAGCTTACCAGAGGCATGCTGGGAGAATCAACATACCAGGGGAGCCTATGGGTGTCATGTACGCTGCATGTCCGTTTGACAAATGGGGCATCGATATAGTCGGGAAGTTGCCTACAACACCTGGGGGGAAATGCTTTCTCATCGTGGCAGTAGACTATTTTTCTAAATGGGTCGAGGCTGAGGCTGTGGGCAAGATCGATGAAGTTACAATGGAAGGCTTCATTTGGAGGAACATCTGTTGCAGATTCGGAGTACCGAGAATCATTGTGTCTGATAATGGGACTCAGTTTACAGGGCAGAGAATCGCGGATTTTTGTGACCGAATGGACATCACTCAGCGTTTCGTCTCAGTGGCTCATCCACAAGCAAATGGCCAAGTGGAGTTAGCTAACAGAACAATTTGTGAAGGGATTAAAAAAAGGCTGAACCAGAGTAGAGGGAAATGGGTGGAGGAGTTGGACACCGTTCTCTGGGCCTACCGAACTAGCCCAAAGACGGCAACAGGCGAGGCACCTTTCACGCTGGTATATGGATCCAACGCAGTGATACCAGCGGAGGCCAAACTGGAATCATACCGCATCATCGCCTATGATACAGAACATAACGCCGATCTCCGAAGAACAGAGCTCGACCTTGTGGAAGCACAGCGAGAAGAAGCTCAAATCAGAGCAGCGAAGTATAAAAGTGTCATCAAAGCAGGGTACGACAAAAGGGTCAGAGCGCGGAAGCTGGTCAAGGGCGATTTGGTCCTAAAGAGAGCCGACGCATTAAGGGCAGTGGGCAAATTTGAAGCTAACTGGGAAGGACCGTTCATCATCACAGAGGTCTTGGGGAGGGGAGCGTACATACTGTCGGATTCAGACGGCAGAGCTCTACCCAGGCCATGGAATATAAACACGCTTAAAAAGTTCTATGTATAACTGCTACTCAGCAGGAATGATCACTTGTAGACCGGATACTCTTTTTCCCCACAGGGGTTTTAACGAGGTCCGGGGCCATGATATCAATAAAACAGATATGTGGTTCTAGGGAATTCCCTGGTGTTGTTTTATTTACTTTAAATTATCGCTTTTTTACATCACATATGCTATTTAACATGTTCATGCAGAGCATTGCACATGTCACCAGAAGGGGGAGTAGGGTGTATACCCCTAGCCCACAATTTACAAATTCAAAATACAAACTGCTTCTTAGCAGGATAAGGGAGAAACAAATACAAAAACTGCTTCTTAGCAGGTCAAAGGGAAAGCAAACATCAGGGATCGACGACTTCTCTCTCATGCGCCAACACTTCAAGCTCTTCTTTTCCGCTGAGACGTGCCCACTTCTCAGGTCTACTCCAGATCTACCCCACGCCTGCAGAGCATCAAGAAAACACAAACAAGTCAAAATGCCAAAAGGAAGGAATACGGAGGAATAGATCAACCAACATCCAAATCTCGGGAGCCCGGCAATAATGCTCTCAAATACGGGAAGTCCGCTCCTTACAACCACAAAGCTAGAGATCTGCACTGGAAGCACAGAGGGAAAAGCGGAGCCTTCAGGGATGTGAGTGTTCTGAGGGGAACTTCCCGTACTTGAGTGCCTTATAACCAAACTAGGGGTGACGAGGAAGTTTTCTTCAGGAACCCTGGAGATAAAACTCTCAGGCGGGGGAGAGTCCTGTTTTTTCAAGTCTTCAACATTGTGCACTTTCTTAACATGACTCACTCCCCCGACTGAGTGCTTTACAACCAAGATAGGAGGGGATACATGATACGAGAGACAAAGGGTCGGGAGATCTAGGGTTTGAGAGGAGATCAGATTGGGGCGGCGGAAATAAAATGAGGGATTCTAAGCTAGGTCATGAAGGGAGGAGGGGTATATATAGAGATGGTTTTGGGCTTAAGAAAAGGGCTAAGAGGTAACGGGCTCACGCGAGTTTATGGGCCGGAGATGGAATAAGGAATAATTGGGCCAACATGTTCATAACAGAGTATTGCACATGTCACCAGGGGGGAGTAGGGTGTACACCCGTAGTCCCCAATTTTCAAATTCAAAAATCCAAAAATTGCTCCTCAGCAGGTCAAGGGGAAAAGCAGAGGAATCACGCTGCCATCAGAGGGAAGCGCTCGTAAGCCGCGAAAGTTGGTTGTGCCACCCGGGCCTTCCATGCTCCGCGCAGAGGGAGGGAAGCGCTCGTAAGCCGCGAAAGTTGGTTGTGCCACCCGGGCCTTTCATGCTCCGCGCAGAGGGAGGGAAGCGCTCGTAAGCCGCGAAAGTTGGTTGTGCCACCCGGGCCTTCCATGCTCCGCGCAGAGGTTGCACATAATCGTAAGCCACGAAAGTTGGTTGCACCCCCCGGGTCCTCCATGCTCCGTGCAGAGGTTGCACTTAACCGTAAGCCACGAAAGTTGGTTGCACCCCCCGGGTCTTCCATGCTCCGTGCAGGGGGTTACTATTTAATCGTAAGCCGCGAAAGTTGGTCGTGCCATCCGGGCCTTCCATGCTCCGCGCAGAGGTTGCACATAATCGTAAGCTACGAAAGTTGGTTGCACCCCCCGGGTCCTCCATGCTCCGTGCAGAGGTTGCACTTAACCGTAAGCCACAAAAGTTGGTTGCACCCCCCGGGTCTTCCATGCTCCGTGCAGGGGGTTACTATTTAATCGTAAGCCGCGAAAGTTGGTTGCGCCATCCGGGCCCTCCATGCTCCGCGCAGAGGGTTACTATTTAATCGTAAGCCGCAAAAGTTGGTCGTGCCATCCGGGCCTTCCATGCTCCGCGCAGAGGTTGCACATAATCGTAAGCCACGAAAGTTGGTTGCACCCCCCGGGTCCTCCATGCTCCGTGCAGAGGTTGCACTTAATCGTAAGCCACGAAAGTTGGTTGCACCCCCCGGGTCTTCCATGCTCCGTGCAGGGGGTTACTATTTAATCGTAAGCCGCGAAAGTTGGTTGCGCCATCCGGGCCCTCCATGCTCCGCACAGAGGGTTACTATTTAATCGTAAGCCGCGAAAGTTGGTTACGCCCCCCCGGGTCCTCCATGCTCCGCGCAGAGGGTTACTATTTAATCGTAAGCCGCGAAAGTTGGTTACGCCCCCTCGGGTCCTCCATGCTCCGCGCAGAGTGTTCAAGCTTGGATGGGAAGCAGCAAAGGAATGCTTGGATGGGAAGCAGCAAAGGAATGCTTGGATGAGAGTCATCAAAATCCTCGGCAGAGGAGTCATCAAAATCCTCGCCAGAGGAGTCATCAAAATCCACACCAGATGAGTTAGTCAAAATCAGCAGAGAGGTCATTCAGATTTCAACAGTCAGAAATCAACATCAACACTAAAAATATACATCGCAGTCGGAGATCCGGGAATGCAAACTCAACATCAGCAAAAATAACGCGAAGTACAAAGGAAGGCAGAGGCAGCATAGAAACTTAAAAGACAAGATAAATAGCAAGGCAATCTCATTCAAACAAAGAATGCCAAAGAGGCAAGCTATACATTGAACGTCAGAGGTAAGTATTAAGTTTTTGGAAATTGAAAAGTTACAAAAATATTTGCCAAATCCAAAAGGGAGAGCAGGGTTATCAAGCAGGAGGAACAGAGGAATCTTCAGCAGGGACAGGGGAGACGGGAGCAGAGGTGGCAGTTGCAGGGATCTGGCTAGCAGAGGCCCCCTCCGTAAACACCGGCAGCATGCCAACTTCCTTCATGTTCGGGAGACGGGAATCCACGTCCAGCAGCTTCGCAGCTTCTTGTACATATGTTTTCTCGTCTCTATACAGGGCAAAAAGCTGTTCCACTGCAGAACGAGAGGAAGCCAAGTCTTCAAAAGCTGAGGCTGCCAAATCAGAGGGCAGGGGAGGCACCACGCTATATTCAGAAAATTTCCGGGTGCCTTTGCCAGTAGGATCCCGTAACCGATTCACAAAGCCCACCAGGGAAGCAGAGAAGGCAGGCATATACTTGGGAACGGAGGGCAACGAGTCAGACCCAACTCCAAAGGTAAAATAAGGAAGGGCCTTCTCCAGCACTGGATACCACCACACTGGCCTCTCCGGAGAATTCTCAGGGATCTTCATCAGTTTGTTTATGTCCTCATCCTGGAGGTTATCCATCAAGGCCCGCAGATCCAGGGTGGCAAGTTGCTCCGGAGATGCCCTCGCCATCTCTAACGCCTTTGTGGCGGATCGCTGTATCACATAAGCAAAAAGGGGCCCGAAATCTGCCAGATACTCGGGAGTTCGTTTGAAGGCCGCCAATGTATCTTCCAGCATCACCTCTAGGAAGTGCTGGCCTTGTGGAGATAAGAAGTACTCCAGACGCTGGTCTCGTGCCCCCAGGACATAAGCACGGTTCTGAGCCTCCACCAGTGTCTTCCTCCAGTCACGTCTGGCTTCCCTATAGTCTTTTTCGTATCCCGCCTTGAACCTCATAAGGCTCTCATGGCTCTCCCTTGTCACCCGTGTCAGTTCACAGGCCAGGGACGACTTCTCCACCTCTACTTGGGCCAGCTTGGCCTTCAACTCAACAATCTCTGCCTCAGACCCACTCAGGCGCTCTACTACCCCAGCAACGGCGTCGTCACGCTTGGCAATATCTTCCTGTTCTTTTCCTCTCTCCTTCTCCAACACATCATAATCGTGGATGCGTTGGATAGCTCCCAATAGCCGAGATTCCACCTGCAGGGAAATAGAATGGATTAGGTCAGAACAAAGAAACCATCTTCACCAAAGGAATGATTTTCTTCAGAGAAAGGGGCTCCACCAGAACAGTCAAAAGGTTAATAACTTAAATTTTTAGATAAGGATACCAGCTGCAAAGTACCTGAAGAGCCGTCTGGGCAAGCAGACTTGCCAAAGCCCCTCGTGTCAAGTTCTCCATTTTCTCCTTGTCTTTCGAATGAACACGAGAGGACAAGGCATCGATAAACCCCTGCCCCGACAAGCTTGAAATCGGGCCAGGGACAATATCCTCCGACTCATTTTCAGCAGGGACCACAGCCTTGCCCTTGCCCTTTCCCCCAGCAGAAGGAGGGACTTTCGAACCACCAGCAGACTTCTTAGCTGGAGTCGCGGGCTTGCCAGCCTTCTTCAGGCTTTCCTGCTTCTCCTTCTCACCCACGGAGATTAGAGAGCCCCTCTTCCGCTTCTTCGAGAGATCGGGAGTGGCGGTGTCCTGGGCAGAGTTGGGAGAAGGTACCTCATCAGTAATGTCCACAATTTGGACACCTTTTCCACCAGTACCAGATGCATCACCAGAATTGGGGCGTCTGCGCCCGTGAACAAGGCCGCTTGCATCGACCTCCTCTGCATCAAATGTGCGTGAGGCTTCCACATTCTCCTCTGGGACCTCTACCACAGGGGGAATGGTGACCAACTCGGTCCCGGTCGGTTGTTCTGAGGGGACCGTTCTGGAAGCAGAGCCCCCCGAGCCATGCTCCCTGCTGGAAGCAGGAGAAGCAACGTCAGGCAAATTTTCCCCGCATTTTTTTCTCCAAGACATGTCTGCAAATCAGAATTCTACACCGTTAAATCAGGGTAACAAAAGCTAATGTATTTTCTAATTCATATTTTTTACCTATCGATTTCTTGGGATATAGGGGAAATAGGCCATTGTATGCCAGAGCTGAATTGTTCTCAGCAAGGTACCTACATTCTAAGGGCTGGGCTTCGTTCATAGCGTTCAGACGGGCTATGACCCCCAAGTCAAAGGTCGAGGGATCTTCTAGGGAGGCTGGCTGATAAGTAGTCCGTGGATTATGCCATTCTAGTTCACGAACTTTATAATCGCGCCAGGAACCGACAAGAGTGCGCACATAACAATAGTAGCTCAAAAAGCCCTTATCAAAAGAATTTAGAGAGGAAAGAAAGGTAGTAGGACGTTTTGGAAGACCAGCAAAGCTATACAGGGGACTGCCCTGCATACGAAGGGATTGGGTCTGACAGAACAGTTTGGCGGTGTCCCCAACACCGTGGGCGCGGCATAGAATATGGAAGGCATATAACCTCCGGATGGCAGAGGGGGCGACTTGATAAAAAGGGATGCGAAAATGGTTGCAAACGTCAACCAGAAGGGTAGGAGGAGGGAGCCTTAGGCCAGCATCTATCTGGGCCTGCCAGATGGTTATTGTTTTGTGGTCGCGAAGTTTCTCGGGGGGTGTTGAGGCTTTAGAGAAGGCCATGAATTTTAAACCTTCAGGGTGTCGACACTTGCTCTTTAATTTTTCCACCGCCGCGACGCCAAGGCAGGATTCAGGAATACTCTTTGGGGGTTGGGGTGTTTTTCTGGTTCTCTTTTTTGGTTGGGAAGGACTGGGAACAGTTTGAGAATCAGGAACAGTTTGAGAATCATGAGAGGCAGAAGGGGAAGGAAGATGTTCAAGACTCTGGGGCTGGGAAGAAGAAGATGAGGCATCACGGGGAGAAGGAGAAGGCGACTGCGAGAGTTGGGGAGCGGAAGTGGAGGCCATGGTCAGAATATTTAAAACCTAGGGTTTCTAGCACGCTCAATCAGAGCACCAACAAATTTCAAAACTACTCTACAACTGATCACAAATATCGGGAGAATAGGATACGCAAGTTACCTAGGTCAGGGGAAGACTGACAATGAAAACTGGAGCGGAGGGGTCGCGGGAAAATACGCCGGAACAGGAGGGAGGATCACCGGAAATTGCAGATGAAGGAGTTCGGAAAAATTGGAGAAGAAGAATAGTGAAAAATGAAAGTTCGAATCGACTAAGTAAAAATGTACGCGGGCAACTACTAACATGCGGGATGAACGACACGTGGCATACGGAAATGAATCAACGGTTGAAAATCCCTACGGAGAGGCGAAAAGACGCAAAGGTTAAAAAGTAACCTCGGGGTACGGGAAAAGCACTGTAGATCGGGCAGGCATTTAATGCAGGTGACGTCACCCAAACGGGCGAATCCTCTGACTAGTTGCACTATTTCAGAGTGAACTAGCCAGATTAGGGGGTGGGAGTAACAAAAATGCCAAAAAACAATTAACAGGGCTTACCTTTATCTTCTTACAAAAATAGAATTCTCGTGTCTTCATGATTTGCAGGGACCAGCGAAAATAGCACGGTGCGAGCTTTAACAATACTTCGCTGGTGGAACACGAAGAATACCCGGTTCAACCAGACTAGAGGGGGGAGTGGTTGATGAGGAGTAATATGTGCAGAGTAGGGAAATGATACGAACCAGAGGAATCGACCTCACCAGCGGGACGAGTATGGCAGAAGAAATACACTCGTCAGAAGAATCATCTTCACCAGAAGAGTCATGTTGGTCAGAAGAGTCACCCTCATCGGAGAAGTCACCCTCGCCAGAGAAGTCACCCTCGCCAGAGAAGTCATCCTCGCCAGAGAAGTCACCCTCGCCAGAGAAGTCACCCTCGCCAGAGAGAGAAGTCATCCTCGCCAGAGAAGTCACCCTCATCAGAGGAGCTACCTTCGTCAGTGGAATCACCAGAAAACGCGGGAGAGCCCCCGCATGAAGATGAAATTACTATTCTATCCTTCGATCACGCAAGGCGCATGCATCGCAGGCGAATTTACCATTTTGCCCCTCTATGTAGTCTATAAATAGGCCCCGCACTCGTGCATTGTAACTACGCTATCTCTCACTTTTGAATACAACAGCTATTTTTCTCTTGCTCCGAGCTTTTCTAATTGTTTCCTTCGTCTTCTTCAGCTAATCCGACTAGGTATAACTTACGATTATTGTTTTAGATTAGGTGTTGGTCTTTGAATCACCAGTCATGTAATTGAGTCACTCTTTTCCATTTTTTGTATCTCATTATCAATTTTCTTAGTTTTTAATCATTCTTTGCATCAAATTCAATCTCTTGTATTTTAGTTTAACTTTAAAATTATTATTAGTCTGTACAGATATTTTTTTATTTTATTATTTATAATATTTTAACAATAATTGGTTATTAAAGTTGATTAATTCATAATTATGATATAATATTTAATTTTTCAAACTTTAACAATAAATGCTTATTAGGATTCATTTTATATAATAAGTATCTTATTAAAATAGTGAAAGGACACACGGTGGGACGTAACCAAATATGGAACAAATGATCCGAACCTGTCATCACAATAAGTACATTGTGGTTTGAACCGGTCGTTAGAGAATCTTTTTTCTTACTTGCTTTTGTATATCAACTACAACAGCTAATAGAAAAGTAGTAATGTTATTTTATTTTAATTTGTACATGCCCACTTAATTCCTTTTATTAATGATTGGTTTTCTCTTTCATTTTTCTTGTCAAAATTTTAGCTCAATCCTTCTCTGATATATCTATTCTCGCTTTATGATTAAAAAAACAAAACGTGTATTAGCCACAGGCCGACAAGGCCGACAAGCAGTGGCGGAGCCACAATGGGCCATGGGGACGTGGTTCCTACTTAGTAATAATTAGAATAAATTTATATTTTGATATTTTATTTTAGTTGATATATACTTTTTTTTTATTATAAAGTTGAATTTTGATTTTAAGATTCATTGAAAATCTTTAGTGAATACAAAAATCAAGATTCAACTTTTGTTATTTTTAAATTAAATTATTTACTAATTTACTTTTTAGCTTGAGTTGTTTTAGTTTTGTAATTATTATTGACTGATTGTTTAAATATTTGTTAACAAATTAAATTGTCTTATTTTTGTAAGATGTATGCTTCAATACCTTCATGTTGTGCTATATTATTCAAGAGCATTTAATTATATGGAATATGAATATGTATGAGCATAAGGAAAATGACTTTTGTTAGTAACAATTTCTTCTTTTTTAGCAAAGTTCTTAGCAAGTTTTGAGGGTTATTATAAAATATGTAGTCTTGTACAATTGCTAATCATATTATTATATAGAATTTTAACCATATATAAAATAGAAGAGAAATTATTATATAGAATTTTAACCATATAAAAATAGAAGAGAAATGTCATGAGGTGATCCGTGTTTAAATTTGATATTTCTAACATTTTAATGTAATTAAATGGAATTACGAATGTATTAATTTTTTATTTTAATTTTAAGAAAAATTACTTATACTTTATGATTATAGGGCTTGTTTGTTTGTTTGACAGTATGTGATAAAACTTGAAATGTTTGATTGTGATGTCTTATATTTTTACAAGGTATCAATATTCTGTTTGATTAGATGTATTACATTATCTGTTTTTTGAATAAATTGAGAGTGAAATTTTGGAAGTTTAATATATTAATTATAGTAGAATGATAAATTGAGAGTGATAATTTTATCTACTATTAAATTAATAAATGATATAATTAGGATTTGATATCACGTATTTCACCTAAAAGGTGGTATGTATATAGAATTTTAAGAATCTATATAATACATACCTGATCCTAATTTTATAAAAAAACATCGTATTTTAACGTAAATACTCTCTCAATCCCATAACAAATGTTCTAATTTATTTCAGCACGAGAATTTAGGAAGGGTATGATTAAAGAGTAAAAAAAATAAAAAATGATGGAGCCCATTTTTATTTTGTGAGATGAATAAAATTAAAGTGAAAATGATTAAAAGGTAAAAGATACAAAGTTGCAACGTTTTTCAGTAATGATGGTTCCTATATGATTTTCCAATAGTGACGATCCCCAAAATATTTCATCGGACAACATAAGTCATTTTATCATCATCAAATTTTGTATATCGAAATATTTTATGAAAAAAAATAAAAATTCAAGATTTAGAAAAAATAAAAATTCAAAATATTTTATTAAAAATAATAATAATAACTTAAAATATTAACCTATAAATATATTATACGTTCTAATCATGAAATAAGCCCCAAAGGTATATTTTCTGGCTCGGCCGCAGCACATAAGCCCCCACTTCATGAGCAGTAAGTCAGAACAAGTATTCCCCACTTTTGCTAACATGATTTTAAAATCCTAAGACATGGGAGCAGAATATTGGGCCGAAAAGCCCATACACGATTTTCTTTTTTCTTTTTTTGAGAGGATACACGATTTTCTTTTCTTTTTTAATTTACACGAAATTAAATTAAGGCAAGTATAACTGAGAATAAAAATTGTTCTTTGTGTTTCGCGTTGCATTTTCAAAACTAGAAATTGGTGCCTTAAATACTGAGATTTTCAGTTTAGCTAAACTCTACCACAAGAAGAAGAAGAAGAGAATGGATTCTACCGCTCATGATCAAGAATTTAAGGTGGGTCTGTTAACTGATATTTATGTGTTTCTTCGCTTTGTTACTTTTGAATGACTGAAAAATGCAAATTTCTCCATATTTGATGTTGTGTTGCAGATAATATTGGGATCATCATCTGTTGCCCGCAGAAAGATTTTGGCGGATATGGGTTTCAAATTCACTACTATGGTATATTAGAATGTTTTGAGTTTTACTTCAATTTAGTTTCATTTAGTGTTTATGTATGGTGCAAAGGGGAAAATGTTATTGATTGTATTTTGAGATTAATTTTTTGTGGTGTATAGTCTGCAGACATAGACGAAAAGGCGATTCGGAAAGAAAAGACCGAAGATTTGGTTATGGCTCTTGCAGAGGCAAAGGTGCTCTCTGTTTCCATTGATTATGTTAATTAATTAACTATAAGACTGGTATAAATAGGCGACAAAGGTTAATGGTGTGAAACTATATTACCTGTTGTGTATTTTTAGCTTGTGGAGAAATATGATTTGTGTGTTTTCTGTAGTGGGGTGTTTGTTTATTTGTGACTTTTGTCATCTTTTAGATTGTGACGAGTGCTTTCAGATGACATTTTGTGTATTGTTTTTGCCCCAGGCAGATGCTATAATAGGAAAACTCGAGAATATCAGGAATGATGAGAAGGATGCCAAGCCGACGCTTGTAATAGCTGCTGATACTGTATGTCTTTCATTTCCCCTACGAATTTATGCCCTCCATTTCCTCATTGTCATCTCGTATTGTTTCCGTGTCAAGTACCAAACTGAACCCTGTAAGGGGACGTTTACTTTTGAGGATTAGCCTGGATAGATAATAATAGTATATGCTAATCCATTGTAACTAAGATGGATTGCAACTTTGGGTTATCTTAGGGCCCTTGATAATCTATCATTTGAGCTAATTTTTCTTGATTCATATCCCATTGAAAGGGTCAGATTGGAGAAATCCTAGTAATGTGAATAAAAATACTCTATCATGTATCTAAAAACCCCCTAATTGAATTCTTCTAATCTCTTAGTATTGTTGAAGATTCTCTAATGCACATAATCTCGCAAGTGCAAAAAATCATTCTAGATTACTATGTTCTGTTTCAGGTAGTTTCATTTTGAGTTTATGTGCTTACCCTAACTATAATCTTTCATTAGGTAGAAAATGTCCAACCAAAGCTTCACGGCAAAGAGGATGCACAATCAACATTGCTAATTACTTGTGACCAAGTATTAGACATTTCCTTGATTCAACTTATTTGAGTTTCCGAACATGTTTATCAAGTGTTCTCATTATACATTCCCTGCTTTCAATAATAATTTTAAAAGACTTTTCCCTGGCTTGAAAATTAACCGTTCAAGGTTGTGGTGCGAAACCACTGTTCAGTTGTGTGATTGAGCTTTTAGGTGGAATTTAATTTTTCAATACACGCCTTTGGCTTAACTTGCTGGACAGTGGCGTAGAATTATGATCTTACAAACATTTATGAGTTAAAACAATTGAATCACTTGTTCAATCCTTTTGAGTTTTACTGTCAAGTAGCTGGCTAGTTTCAACCCGTTGAATAAAATTTTACCTCATACATCAGAATATACCCGTTTGGTTATTTGGTGTGCCAGGCTTCAAAAAGCCTCTTATAATCTTTATATTCATCTTTGACTCTATCTTATTATCAGGTTGATAACAACTTATAAATCAATTTTTCCATAAAGTGAAAATTAGCACTCAGTTGCTCATGTGGGTCGAACATAGTTCTCTGGCATGAGATACCAGCATCTTCTTAGCATTAGTTCAATATTATAGATATATACATTGCTACAATTGCATATTTCTTTTGTCTCACACTATTTTCATAACGATATGGAGGTGGTGGTGTATGAAGGCATGATAAGGGAAAAACCTTCTAGCAAAGAGGAGGCTCGCCAATTCATAAAAGGTTTAATGATATTTCTAATTCATCATTCCTCTGTAAAATAGTAGTTTCTCACTCAGATTGCCTTGCATATTTTTGTTGTAGGTTATTCTGGTGGACATGCTGCCACAGTGAGTTCTGTTCTTGTAACAAACCTTAGCAATGGATCAAGAAAAGGGGGATGGGACAAAGTCGAGGTACTTTTGACTTAGACAACCTTTATAGTTTATTTGTTGAGTCTACTCGAGTTTTAGGCTGCTTTATTTCATATTGCTGTAGCTCATGGTCTATGGATATGCACGATTAATTTCATTCTAAGTTGATAACATAACTTTGTGGTTCACATAACATGCTGTTACTTGAGGATGAAAATACTTTGACATGCCATAATTATTGTGAAGCTCTAAAATATAGACATATAGGAATAGGAGACAAGAATAATTTATATATTCAGAGCAGATGAGATTCCCATATATATAGGGAGTAGAAACCTAGGTTTGCTACTAGGTTAAATCTAGTCCTAAAATAACAACAGATTAATGTGGAAAACCTAGATACAAATATCAAATAATTCTACAACATTTATTATGTTCAACTCTTTGTTTGTGGTCTCTTTGTAATACCTTAGTTATTATACCAAATAATTGTAGCTGGCAAATATTCAAAACTACCAAGCTCATTGATTGCTAAAGAATCAGCGTCACTTTGTATTTTAGAATCATTATCAACATCAACAATCTAAAATATTATTGGTTTAATACTTTCAATAGTCAATACAACTTCCCACCGTGTGGCTGACAATGATTTAAGAGTAAAATGTTTCACATTTTCTTTAAAAATATGGCACCTTTTTGTAGAATTAGCAAATAAAGTACAAATGTGCTGGATTATTCCAAAAAAAGTTCTTGCTTTCAAAGAAGTGTGCGTGCATTAGTCTCAAGTTTGAGTCCACCATCATAATTTATTTGTTTATTGACCGAAAAAAAAAAAGAGTTCCTAGTGTCGCACAAAACCAAGTTAAGACTATGACAATCACATGGAGTATATAAAGCTCTAGGATTCAAATCTAAGTCATTTTCTCACTCTTTGTTTTTACTTTTCATGTTTGATCCATTATCGTATCCTTGACCTCTAACATTATCTATATCAAGATCATGTGAATTCAAAATATTTTGCAACTCTTGAAAAAGTCCTTGGTGATGAACTTGCAAAAATACAACAAAATATTCTTTTATTTCAAAAGAGTTTGAAGTACCATCAACGCACCTTAAAATTAAAGTCATTTGTTCTTGATGACTACTAGTACTAGCATTAGGTGTACAATCAAACATAAAAAAAAAGTAAGAGTATCAACTCATTCGAATATCATGAAATATATTGAACACCATTACATATAGTACACATATAAAAAGTAACCAAATAAGAAGTGAGAGATAAAAGATAGCAACAGTAGTCCAGGATTGCTGCAAATATGACTAATCAAACTCTCATTAATCTTTCTTGTATAATCAATGAAACCTACATTAAATTTTCAAAAAAATTATGAATTAAAATTATTGATATGAACTAATGAAAATAAACTATAACTAAAAATTCCTAATAATTACTCCCTCCGTCCCAGCTTTTAGTATCCAATTTTCATTTTTTGGCCGTCCCACATTTTGGTATCCATTTCTATTCTTGGTAAAAGTAGGTGGGGCCCTTACTCCACTTTAATTATTTTAACTCTCACATAAAATGTGGAACCCTTATTCCACTCACAACCAATCAATCACTTTATTAAAACCCGTGCCGTTCTCAACTGGATACCAAAAGCCGGGACGGAGGGAGTACCTTGCAAGAGATGAGAAAGCGAGAAAGATGAAGATGTACGACAATATGAGTGAAGAGAAGGAAAAAAGACTGACATTATTGAAGAAAACTTTACAATATGATGTTAAAGAAAGGAGAAGAGTAAGAAATCTACAGGAGGTTTAGGAGTTGAAAATCTACCGTTAATATAGAAGATAAAAAGAACTGAATTTTAAAACCCTCCAATATGTGCTAATCTCGCCAATTCGATGCATTGCGTATTCAGTTAATTTGGTGAAATTTTTGCCCCCTCCAGGATTCGTACCCAGGTATGAACAGCTATTTAATGTAACGCACTTAATATATATATATATATATATATACACACATATACATATACATACTTGTAATGCATGAGTAGAAATGCTAACATCGAAAGACGATATGAAAAAGGATTTGCAAGAGAACACTCCAGAGGGGCCTAGCACACAACTCTTAATATCCTTCATGTTCCCCACCAATCTAACTCCTAACTGCCCAATTAATGTACCAGATTCATTGAAATCAAATGCATGAAACGAAATGATTTGATAACCCTCTATATGTTAAAAAGATTTTTTTTTCCAAGGGGCAAGCTCTTGGTAGTGGGAAAGCTCTTGGTAGTTTTAGTAAGAACTGTCTCTCCTTTTATTGTTTTTATTTACGTGGTCAAGTGTGTGCTTCATTTTGTGGATCCAAATGATACCTCTTTAGGCTTGAAGTTAACTGTAGTTTTGACTCTGAGAAAGTGGTAGTCATGATCATGATGTATGATATATTAGAAATTTTTTGTCTTGTTTCTGATTGATTTACAAAAAGTTAACGACAAATTTAGAGAAAGTTAGCTGTGAGAATTGCTTGTAGCCTTCAATTTTGTCTACATATTATTTCGTGCACAATATGATCAATACTCTCTGGGTTGTACACTTGTACTTTCGACCACTTTTCCTAGTATTTTTTCGGGTCTCCTTTGAATGGTTCCACTATGATGAGTAATTTGAGTTTTGCAGATTCATTTCCATGATATACCAGAAGAAGTTATAGACAAACTGGTATGTAGTTTGAAGTTGTATCATTTTAGCTCGTCTCATTGATATGATTACTAATGGCTTTTGGTCTGTTTGTAGATAGAAGAAGCGCTTGTCCTCAATGTAGCAGGAGGGCTCATAATTGAACATCCTCTGGTTGTGCCATATGTCAAACAAGTGGTCAGTATCTTCACATAACTTTTATACTGCTTCAATATACACTCTAAAACATGGATTCTGATGCAATAGTTAGAGAAGTGAACCATATCGAAGACTTGGAATTTCAGAAATCTAATATGTAATCTTGTGTTTAAATGACTTGTTCCTTCATAGTTATGCATTGAGGAAAAAAGAGATTTTTTTAAAAATAAAAATAAATAAATAAATTTTGATTTGACAGGTGGGTGGAACTGATAGTGTGATGGGACTTCCGAAGGATCTTACTAGAAGATTAATGAAGGAGGTTCTGTAAATGAAGGATTTGGATTTACACTCATTGTTTGCTTCATTGCAATGCTAAGCCATTTTAGTGAGCTTTCCCAGATTGTGGGGAAATGTTATTTACATATTATGTGACTCATAAATTGAGCTTTTCCCAGCCCCTCTTAAGGGGAGTGTACCTTCAACTCCAAATTGCTCGTGTTTAGATATTATGTTACTCTTTTCTTTTCTTTTTTATTTTTTTAAGAGAGGAGGGAGATCAGTTGCAATTTTAGTTCATAAATATTTTGAAAAATTTAGTTACTTTTTCGGATTCTTTTCTTCTTTCTGAAAATAAACATGGACCTTTCATGTTTACATTTGGAGGTCCTGATTCTCCAACGGATATACAGTTGAAAGATAATTTTTTTTTCACAATTATCATTGTTATGTTTTCTTTTTTATCAAATCTATATTTCTGTTCAAAGTCTTGATAGTAGCCTTCCTCTACAAGGAATACAAGTGTGGATGAATCTACATTTATCATCGCGTTTGATGCTTTTCACAAACAATTCTAATTTTGTTACGGCGATAGAGCAACGAGTTAGCTAGTTTTTTTTCTTTTTTCATTTTTTATATCAAATTTCAGCATAGAATATAAAATGACATCATTTCATTCACATTGGCACGCATGACGTCGTTTTCCGACGCTGGAAATGAGTTTTAGGCTAAAGTGGGCTTCATAAATAATGTATTGATAATTTATTAGGTTAAAAGTGTCACAAATGTATTATCTCATGCTAAATCGGTGTATTTTTCTCATTATAATAATAATATTAATACTTAAATGATGTATAGGTATGCTAAAATTGTTCATATAGCAAATGACAAATTTATATTCAAGAAAGAATTCTGGAAATTGTATGAGATGCATGGAGATAATTATTTCAGCAAAAATAAATTACAAAATTGATACTACCATTACTGAAATGATTTCGTTATATATAGACTTACAGTCTACGAAGCATTGGTAGAAGATCACAACTCGATCACTCATTTATGGTCGAGCCTCACTAAAATCTACCAAAGCGAAAATCCAATAGAGAAAACACCAAGAAAGGGGAAAAAAAGTACTCGTCTATATGCAAAACGTTAAGGGGAAAAAAAAAAGCTGAACAAGTGTGAAGAAAAGAAGGCTGGATATATATTCTGATGCTTACATTAAGTTACAGAAAACATTGGTACAGCTAAAATGCAAAATTAGAATAGAAGAGAAGTGAAGTATATATATTGATTTAATTAGATTTGTAAGGATTGTAATTGGGCAGTGGGACCTTGCCCGTTTCGATATGGTTGATATCTTGAAGAAGCTTCTGGTAATGACGCTTCACCTCTTCGACGCTCTTCCCGCCCACCGCCCTCGCCACATTCTGCCACCACTCCGCCGTGTCCTTGTCGTAGCTTGCCAATGCATCCTCAAACACCTTATTTTGCCACGCCGTCCAATTCGAATTCGAACTCATTTCTCTCTCTCTCTCTCTCTCTCTCTCGTAATACATATGCATAACACTACCCACCTCCTTATATAGTAGTATTTGCAAAGGCCTTTGGGGACAATGCATTTTTTGGTAAATGCAACGTTGTTTTATCTGCCAACAAAGAGAGAGAGAGAGATGGGGATCGGATTCTCTATCTTACAATGTTTTTATGAATTACTCATTTAGTTCATTATTTTAATAATTATGATAAAAAAAATTATCATATGATGAAATGAACTTAATTGACATTTATCAATTTATCGTGATGAAGTTAAATGAACTTAATTAACATTAATTTGTTATTAGAGATTGAAGCCAAAAATATTAGAGTTAATTGCAAACTAATGTACAAACTTAAACCTTTCACTCATTTTATAATTTTAATTAACACAACTTTTGTAACATTGCAAATAATGTCACCAGATTTCAATTTTTATTGTAAAATTAATATCCATAATTTTTTTAGTAGATGTTAACGCGGCATGCTTCACCATTCAAAGTTTGGTTGCAAGACCACTCAGCTGTTAAGATTACCTTGACATGTCAATAACCTAGTGGAGGGGAGGAAAAAAAAAATTGGGTGTTAATTTAATAATATAAGTGTAACGTTTCAATTTTTTTTGTTAAAATCGTAAAATAATTTGAAATTTGTGCGTTAAATGGAAATTAATCTAAAAATTATATACCATAATTACGAATAACTAACTCTAATTATTAGTAAATAATTAACCAAACAATTGAAAAATAATTCCTTAAGTAAATCTTAATTAGATATAGTGACTCTTAATTAGGGGGCGTTTGCTGTGCATGATTGATAAAATAGAGGGTTGAGTATTTTTATCCTCAATAGTAGGATTATTTCAATCTCACCCTTTTGATGGGATAAAAATCAAGCAAAATTAGCTTATTAAATGATAAAAATAATCAAGGGTCTTGGGATATTCCAAAGTTTCAATCCAATAAAGTAAACAAGGGATTAGCCTTACTATTTTTATCTATCAAGGATAATCCTTCAAAGTAAATGTCCCCTTAATTAAATAATAATTGCAAGATTAAATTAAAACGCAAAAATTGAAAATAAGAAATGAGATTAATAATGGAAGATGAATGAGCGGTACAATTTTTTTTTTTTTTAAATAATAGATGAGCCGAAGTGATAAACATTAGAGCCTCTAAAATAAAGAGGTGACAAACATGAAAGACTGCTAATAACAGGTAAGTTGGAATTTCTTTCTTTGACTTGGGGGAGTTGGGAAGGGGGACCTCACTGTTCACAGGCAAAAATGTCATATTTTTTATGTTGTATATGAAAAATGTCATATTTTATTTAAATATTTATACTCTTGACTGATAGCTATCAAATCGGTCAACAAATCAGTCAAATATGTAAGACTTTCATAAAAAATCAAACAAACTCATCAAATCAAAGGGTATTTAAAGAATAAGGCATAAAATACTTATGTTTATAAAAGAGGACATTTTTCACATACAACTTAAAAAATAGGGCATTTTAAATTTTCGCTCGGTTTAGAAACGTGAAAAAAATGAATAGCAATGGTTTGCGTGCAATTTGGTGACGTGTTTCTTCAACTTTTGACAGAACCTTTCTTTTTTAAAGTTTTATAACTATATAATATACACTTAACTTAGTCTTCACGTGTCCGTACCATCAAAGTACATGCTGCCATGCATTATCTTGCAAACCTAAATATATATGTCTCCATCTTTACACATTTAATTTGCTTTTCTAAACAGTTCTTGATAATGCTAAAATATACTACCTCCCTTTTATAAGAGTACGATTACTTTTAATTTTTTTCCCATCTCATAAAAATATATATATAAACTCCTTTATCATCAACCATTATTTTCTCACTCCATTCTTAAAGTAGTCAAATTTCTTCGCTCACAATATATTTAAATAAATACTACTTATTAAAACATGTGACAAATAAAATAAGAATTTAGGTATATGAACTTATGCAGTGCTTACGTGAGAGATTGGATTGACCACAAAAAAAGCTGTTCAAAATATTGAGCATCACACTTCTCTCTCTTTATCTTTTTCATTCCTACTTTCTATTCTGAAATGTGTTTCTGGATAGCTCAAGATAATCAAACAATAGGATTAACAAATAAAGCTTCATTTTAGTGGAGCTTTGCATTTCAATTTTTTGCCGAAAGCAACAATAAATTATATAGAGAGAGGTAAAAGATTCGGTGAGAATCTCTATCTTTCATGAGAATTGTATAAATTCATATAACCCATATGTGAACAAGAAATGAGCAGAGTCGTCGATAATTAGATATAATGCATGAACAATCACATTAATTAATTGTTAATCATATATATATGTTAAAATTAGTTGTTCACGCTCTGATCATCTCGTATTTATGTATTTTATGTATTTGTGCATATATAGTTCTCAATTCTCACTATATATGACGTGGATCAAATGAAAACTATAATTTTAATGAGAATTAAAAAGCAACAATTACCTTTGATCCATTTAATCCAACGGTTACAATTTATAATTGAATCCTGATTTTTCACAAATTTAATTAAAATCACTCGTACAAAAATATGTGGTATATTTGTACTCAACATATACTTTATTCATAAAATCTGTAGTATATTACAAACCTATCCACAGTCCTCGCTCGATAAGCCTTGTGATAGTTGATTAATATATTCTACTAGCTAGAATTTGCACATGTGTAATGCACTAAAAATATGTTTATATATATATATATATATATATATATATATAAAATTAATATTAATTCAATTATTAGATTTTTTTTTACAATAATTCAATTATTAGATAAAAAATTATAAATATAATAAAAACTAATTTTGGCTAAATCTATTTGAATTTAATATAAAAAAAATAAAGAAGAATTCACGATAATAAAAATTGATATTGTGAAAAAGAAAATAAAATCCCCTCAATCCCATAAAAAAGTGTATCATATTTATTATTTTTCGTCCGTCTCATAAGAAAGTATCACTTCCATTTTGCGACATAGCTCAGTTTTTTTTTTTTTTTTTTTTTAACCACAACTACTCATTTCTACATAATTCCACAATCAATTCAATTAAAACCACTCATTTTCACTCAACACATTATCTATCAATCTTTTCTTAAAACTTGTGTCATCTCATATGTGATACTCATATGGGACTGGGGGAGTATATTTACAAGAAAAGAAATAAAAATAAAATAAAAAAAGAATTAAAATAGATTTATCCAAAAAAAAGAGGAGAGAGAGGAGAGAGGAGAGAGGAGAGATAATTTTCTTAACTTTTATTTTTTTTGAAAAAATAAAAATAAATTTTAAATACAATATTTACATAACATAAGATCAAATTAAAGCTCTTGTTATAATCTTTAATTTGATATGAATATCAAACATTTTATAATAGTCGAATTTCATAATTTTAGGAAAAAATACATAAAAGAAAAATAAGAAGCTAATTGAAAAGGGAATATATATATATATATATATATATATATATATATATATGGATAAGAACTAGTTTTAGGATATAAATTAAGAGCCAATATAAACCATTAGATCCTGAAATATGGACGGTTAGATCTAGCCCATATTTAAGTCACATATTTGACGTTAATAACACAGATGGGGTTAAAGGTAATTTTGAGATTTTGTGTAATTATCGATTCCTTAATTTAAGGAATAGTGGGATTCAGTTACAATGTCAAATTTATTCTCAATTCATATCTCTCTATACTAAGAACTTTATTTATAAAAAAAAAAAAAACGCTCTGTGCTAGAATTCAGAGAAGTCGGACTTCTCTGAATTCTAGCGCAGACCGGTTTCCTTTTTTTATGTTGACCTTCATAACATGAACAATTCAGGACATATTTTATTTTATGTTGCTGCTGTTTTATGACTATATAAGTTTATTTATGCACATTAAATTAGTGCGTATACGCTGAATGGTTCACGCAGCCACTTAGACATACAAATGGTGCTATAGTAGTTATTTAATAGGTACACGCAACAGCAGTAGTCAACTTCAGATATTTCAGAAAGATTTATAAAAAAATCATGCATAATGTCATATTGATTCATACTCGATGGCACTAAATTCACGTATAAGATGTTAACTTTTTAGTTCCGTAAATAGGTTATATTTTGGCTCATACTATTTTTAATTTTGTGTGCATTTTAACAATTATAAAATTTGATGTTGACAGGAGTTTTGTCCTCCAAAATATTCATATAAATTGAAAATGAGACTCACATTGGAAACAAGATATAATAAGATAAAAATAAAAAAAATAATTGCTTTGGCCTGAATCGTTTATAAATGTTCAGTTTACCTTCATTGATCCAACAAATAATTGCAGTATATTTGGCACAATATATACATGCAGCGTTCGTTTTATGATTTGTTAATGTCGGAATAACCTGCATGAATTCTTGTCTCATTCGTCAGTCTATATAATCGGCATACTATATAAGTTCACACATAAATTGCGAAAAAAAACGTCTAAATAACATGCACGAATTACTGATTCATTCGCCTATTCATATAACCGCCATACTATATATATTGAACGTATCCATGCATGAATTCAACCGTTCATGTGCATGAACCCACTCATCGTATAAATCTGTGGTCTCCTCATTTGACAAAAGTTCAATTTTCTTATCACCGCGAGGAAACCCAAGCACTCGGTACGCATCATCATTAGTTATCTCTATTGACTTGCCTGATGGAAGCACGATCTCTGATCTCCTGGCATTGAAGCAATCAACTATCCAATAATCTAACTTTCCGGGAAGTTCCTGAATTGTAGATTAATCAAGTGCCTGAACCCCAAAGTTGTCACAGCTTCCTTCTGTGCGTTGTTCATTTCTTTCACCGCTTTGAACAGAACGCATGGGGTGCTACGAGTGAAAAAAGAAGGGTAATCGTGTAGCTTTTAACCACCAATTGTTTGTAGTTTTCCGGTACAAGTTTGCGCTTGTCAATCCTCTTCTTCTTCGCAGGAACTATAGGAGAACCTAAACCACTAGCAGGTACAACCACATTTTCAGGCTGAAATGTGGTAGATGTCTCCCTATTCTTCCCTTTTAGTTTATCACCTATTTTAACAATAAATATGAACTATCAGATAAATATATATATATATATATATATACACAAAGCACCAATATTAAAAATACTCATGTATACAGAGAATAAAATATAACAAATACACAATTCATTACATATATAACATGAATTAATTCACAACAAGCATGAATTATTGCAAAGTTCACACATTATATAATTATAATTCACACAATTTTACCTAATATGCACGCATATAAAAATAATTCCATACAACATGCATAGTGAACAGGGGGTTATTTCACATATTGTGGTTGTATACACGAACTTTATTTTAACTGGCATGAATTTATGAAATATTTCACACGAAACTAAGTTACAAGCACGTTGGAAGTCTCAAAATTCATGCCTCTACACACAATATACATTTCACATATTGTGGTTGTATATCTACACGAACTTTAATTCGCCGACACTAGTTTTTTTCAAACCCCATAGTTGTTTTTTTTTATATATATATAATTGCAGATCTGAATCCGATAAATAGTGAGCACAAAAAATAGTACACACAAAATTTTCGTTTAAAATCACCATTTGCGCAACCCCCCTCCCCAGGGCCGGCCCTGAGGGTGGGCGGGCATGGGCGACGGCCCAGGGCCCCAAAAAATTAAGGGCCCAAAAAAATATATATTATGAAATGCAAATAAGTAAAAAGTAATTAAAAGTTCCAAAAATCCTTTCAAAACTAATAGAAAATTTGAAAGAAAAATATCTAGATATTTGGGTGGAAATTTTTTAAATAGATAATAATAATCATTAGTTAAAAATGTTTTGTCAAAATCTTGATCATTCATTTTATATCCTCCAATTATAAGATGGTTATATCTTCATTTTAATGCTATTATCTTTATTAGAGCTATTTTATATAATAATATAAGTAACTTATAGAATTTTATTTTCTAAATATAATATTCTAAAAAATATAATTTTTTTTTACCGTGCATCACACGGGAGTAATACTAGTTATGTATAGAAAAAGAGATTAAGAGATTTTAGATAACATAACTAAAAATGCTAGATGAAGTCATTTTTTATAAGTAATGGAATTTTTTTTTTTCAATATATTGAGGGCCCATTTTTATAATTTCGCCCAGGGCCTCATTTTTCTCAGGACCGGCCCTGCCCCTCCCCCCCAAAAAAAAATGCATAAAGCTATGATTCATATAAAGAATGAAGAACAATAAATCCCTTGAAATACAATGAAAGTACCGGTAGGATTCGATTTTGTTTGTGCCATCGCCGGTCCACCGAAAGCAGTGTCGCAATTTTAAAATATATAT
Source organism: Salvia miltiorrhiza (assembly GCF_028751815.1). Classification (NCBI taxonomy): domain Eukaryota; kingdom Viridiplantae; phylum Streptophyta; class Magnoliopsida; order Lamiales; family Lamiaceae; genus Salvia; species Salvia miltiorrhiza. The sequence continues at coordinate 146,641 of NW_026651474.1, read as the reverse complement.
ATAATCACAAATTTTCCACTGAATTTTAAAATTGATTTCTAATTAAAAGTTATCTTTTTAATATATTATAGAATTGTAGATTATAGATTTTTCTGTTAAGTCTCAAAACATATATTAACTTTTAAAAGCTCACAAAGATTTAAACCCCCTGCGAATATCCCTATTCATATTTTGTGTTCTTTGAATCACAAAAACTTGGATACAATTAGATGTACCGTACAATCGAGTTGACTTGCATCTAAAATAGTATTATTTATAAGGTTCGGATTAGGATACGAGTTCGAATCAGAGTGCGGATTAAGGTCTAAGTGAGGGTGTAACCCGATTATACGGTACACATGTTTGTACCCAACACCGCCTTGTTGAATTACATTCAACAACTTAACCTGCTATGTATTTAATCGAACTAGCATGCATGCATCAATAATTGTCAAATATCTAAACACAAAATCAAACACCAAGAACCACATATCGTGAATTGAATGGTAAATTCGATCAATAAATTTACCACAAAGTTTCAATTAAATCATTCAAACCCTAGGATCCATAAAGAATTAGGTACTCATAATAATTAGGGTTAAGCAAATCATAAATAGTCACAACATGATTCAAATTGATAAATATATAAAAACCTTGATCGAATTCACGAGGAACAACTTAAAAGCTCCATCTATATATTGTCTTTTGTTGGTTTAGTTTTTGTTGTTCGAACAAATTTGTTGATTGTGTATGGTTATTATATATGAATACCTTTTTTGTTTCACAAAATCTCTTGTACACTCGAGTGTACCGTATAATCGGGTTGATCTATATTCAAATCCCGACCCACATGTTAATTCAAACTCGTATTCTGATCCAAATCGTATAAATGACAATATTCAGTTATACAAATGACACTGCTTATAATTGACACTATTCAATTACATAAATGACATTGTAACATTTTAAAATGTTATAGTGTCATTTTCTAACTTACAGTGTTATTTAAAATATTATAGTATCATTTACAATCTTATAGTACAATTACAGGAAGTGTCATTTATATTTCTGAATAGTGTCAATTATACACAATGTTATTTATACGCAGTGTCATTTGTATAACAGAATGGTGTCAATTACAGGTAGTGTCATTTGTCTAACCGAATAGTGTCATTTACACAATTTGAGTTATGATGCCAGTTTGGATCAGGATACGGGTCAGGATCTGGGTACGGGTCAATTCGGGTGTACCCAAGACCATCTTTTTTTGTTAAGATATTCTCATATATTGAAACACGTTTCAAATGCTCGATATTCGATTTATTTGAATATTGAAAATATAGCAAGTCATCGATAATTGGGTACAACTTAACTGTTTAAAAACATTCATATATCTAGATTTTTTTATTAAAAATAAAAATAGGATTTAGCTAATTTTAGGGGGTGTATTCAATTTAGAATTTATAAGATTTTGACAGACTTTTTATAATATGTGGATTCTATTAATTCCATAAATTGTTTTAATTCTATGTAGAGTTTACCAAATTCTGTTATATTGATTTATCTCTATTTTCATAGACTTTATAAGTTTATAAATTGTTATAATAAAAAAATTATTTATATTTTTTTTATATCGCGTCCGAGTATCTTCCAACTTATTTTTATTTTAAATTTATTGGTTGCACAGTGTTTTTGAAGCTGAGAGACCAGGAATTAGATTTTCATTGCAGCAAAGAATTGCCACATACTTTTATAAGAAAATAAGGATTGATGCTCTAAAAGAAAAAGATTGATGCATAATGGATTAGAAACATGAAATCCACATTTTAAAAAAAGTAAATAGAATTCAACTTTAGCGGTCATCGTTTTTTCCACTTTGACCATAATTTTTGTAATGTTTTCTTATCCAAAAATCTTCAACAATTATTTTCTTACCCAAAAATCTTCAAAATCAGCATTAAATACACCACAAATACTTACATCATCTATTCATACAAAATAGTCCTCAAATTCTTTAAAAAACCCTAAAGTTTGAAAGGCTAAAAAAAGAGAGATCGATCAGATCAACTAACAAAAAAGTTGTCAAAATTTTCTTTCACTGTGCCATTCCAGAACCATAGTCAATATTTGAGAGAAGAAAGAAAAAGAAAAAAACAAAAAACAAACAAAGAAAAAGGAATGAAAATAGCATACCTCTTTTCTTATTGGCGTTTCATCTTCCAATGGAGAGAGGTAGAATATGTCAAAATCTCTTAGATAAATGTGAGATTTCTGGAGGGGTTTTGTATTTATAAAATTTTATAAAATCCATGACATATTAAAATTCTATAAATTTTCAATATCACCAGATTTAGATGAATATTTAAGAGGACTTTTGAAATACAAAAAAAATCCTTTAAAATTTGAATTGAATGCACCCCCTTGATTTTTATACATTGTAGCTATTTATTGCGTAACTTTTTTGTTTTAAAAAAAATCAAAAAATGTAAAAATACAAAACAGTTAAATTAACTCAAGGCAATTTTTATTTTAAACAAAAAGATTTAAGGGAATAGTATTTTATGTCCCGAATTTTCAGTGTTTTTTAAAAAATGTCCCGAACTTTTAGTTTTTTCAATAAAATGTCCCGCTATACAAAATCGATGATGAAAAGATGATAAAAAATCCCGAACTTTCAGCGTCTTCCAACAATAGTGGTTCTTAATATGGTTTCCCAATAAAGACGGTCCCCAAAATATTTCTTTCGACGAAATAATTCTTCTTTTTATCACCGAATTTTGTATAGCGGGACATTTTATGGAAATTGAAAGTTCGGGTTTTTTAGGAGAAAATGAAAATTGGAACATTTTGTGAAAAATGCTGAAAGTTTGAGACATAAAACACTATTAACCCAAGATTTAAATGCATTGAGTTTAAACTATTATGGTCACCCCTATGGCTAAATAGCATCACTCTAAACTAAACGTGTAAATCTTAAGAGTTTTATCAAAGAAGTTTGTGTGAAAACATGTTTAAATCATGTAATGTTGTTGAAGTGTGTATGCGCTTTTTATTTTGCGTCGGCATCGATAGTTGTGTGCGACACATATCTTGTATTGGATTGCAGTGTCTAGCTAGCATCGAGAGATGAAATATTCATTCCCGCCTCAAAAAAAGAAAAGAAAAAGAAAATCCCCACATTATTCTCTAATGACAATCTTAATACTCGCCCGTCCACCAAAAATAATTTCAAATGTAAACGACACGAGTTTTAATAAATAAAAGGTATGCATTATGAATGGAGAAAGGAGTCCACTTAAAAAATAATGCTTACAATAATAATTAATTATATTGTGAGCGGAGAATAGAGCCCACGATATAATAGATAGTTTCTAAAAATAAAAATAGACTAATTTTTGTGGACATATCAAAATAGCAAAAAAAGATTATTTTTTGTGGACAGAGGAATAATTAAATATGAAGTATCTATAGGAAAATGAAATAAAGCAGGAAAAAAATATGATTCTAGATGATCCAGATATACATGGAATCCTTATCGTCCACATTGGCATCCAGTAAAAATCAATCTTCATAGATTATTTGGGAGCTCTCTTTCATGACCTTTAATACCAACTTTGTGGAAGAGATGCAACTTGAAGATAGAATCCCATTGATTCTTCATCCATGAATTTCAATCTTGATAAGAATAATTAAGTACTTCTCTTTATAGCCAAATATACGACCAGATTTTTGGATGTAACAGGCAATACAATGTTGGTGCAAATTGCCTTTCTGGTTGCTTATCAAATCATTAGATGTGCACAAATTAAATAATGGAAGTACTGAGACAGTATCTTTGATCCAAATACATAGATAATGGCATAAAAATAATTAATAATATTATTAAAATTAAAAATATACCATTAATTTATGAGTTTGGATTCGAATCTTCACCCGTTTGACACAACACACAAATGATTTTTGTGATTAAGCAATTTTTTTTTGTCTTCGAGAAGAAGCTCAGCCACATATATTCATTCATGCATGTAGCAAGCTCTTCATAAATGCGCTATTTGAAGAGTTTGAAACAAATTAAAGATTTTAAGGAAAACTAAATTGAGAAAGTATTCTTTGTGTATGTTTCAAACTGCCTTTACAGTGCTGCTTGATCTGATACCAACTTTGGATGGAATCTTTCCGAGAGATATTAAGTGCTTTCTTTGAGATACTGAATTCTACTGATCATATATAGATTCCCTTATTCGCCTAAAAAAACAAAAATATATAGATTCCCTTATATTTCTATTTCCTCTTTTTTCTATTATAATTTTAATTTTAACATGTTTTTAATTATATCTGTTGTCGACACGTGCATGGATTCTTCATGGAGTAGTATTTTCTGGCTTCTAAAATCGCCTTTAATTTGACGTTGGTGCATGTATTGTATTAATATTGAACAATATTAACTAGGTTCTTAATTTCTATAATATTGTATTAATATGATTTTCAAATGCGTTTTCAAAAGAAAGAATGTTGTTGGAACACAAATATATGCTCTACTAGTACAATAACAATGATGTAGAACAAACTCAACTTGCCATGTCTTTTCAAATATTTGGCTAAATATGATGCTACATATGGAGTCCTGTAAAGGGGCATTTATTCATTATGATAAAAAACTTCGGATAGACAAAACTAATATAGGTTCGTATACTTTTAGGAGGCGTTTGATTTGAGTGATAAAGCATGATTAATTTTAATTTATTGGGTATTATGTAATTCTTCACATATATTCTTTCATGCATGCATGTTACTATAATTCAATATATCTATATATGATCCAAAATAAACGCACCCTCAGTGTTGAATAAATGAAATGAAACAAATGATCATGTATAGACATTCACTTGTTTGGAAGTCATAAATTCGACGTATCTTCACGTACAAGACTCAATAATTATAAAATACATTTGTTGACGATTTTTTTAATATCAACTTATTTGAACGGAATGTGTGAGATCGAATGTGATAAAACAAGAATACAAAGTCTCTTGTGAGAGCGTCCTAACATGAGAATGAGTGAAGAGGAATGTGATTCTTACACGTCCTCACGTGAAGACAACTCTACATGAGTCCACTTCAAAGAGAATATCATGTCACAACAAACTTGATATATATTCCATATGTTTTGATTAAAATTGTATGGTTCTAATATTTTTTTGACATGAGATAAATACAGTAAGATTAGAGTTGGGAAGTTGATAGGAGAAATATATGCTAAAACGAATATTGCAGTCTGTTGATGTTACTTGTATATATGCTCCCTCCTTGGAGCCCCATCAAATTTTCAAGCAGGGCCAATCAAAATCGAGGGTATCTTTCTGCCATTTTCCATGACATATGGGATGAGGAGCAAGTCGGATCCTCTATTGTATAATTGTATTTCATCTTCTATTACGTTACATTCATGGATAAACAACACGAGACAATTATTTGACACAAAAACTTGAGTATAATTGGATACACCGTATAATTAGGTTGACCTGTATCCAGACCTTGACCTGCATCCTAACCCAAATCGTATAAATGACACTATTCTATTATACAAATAACACTACTTATAATTGACATTATTTGATTATATAAATGACACTGTAATAATTTAATGTGTCACAGTGTCATTTTCAATCTTATAGTGTCATTTAAAATATTATAGTGTCAATTACAAGAAGTGTCATTTATATTTTTGAATAGTGTCAATTATACACAGTGTCATTTGTATAACATAAGTGTCAAGTACAGACAATGTCATTTGTATAACCGAATAGTATCATTTATTTGATTTGGGTCAGGATGCGGGTTCAAATAAGTATACGGATCACGATATGGGTGCGGATCAACCCGGTTGTACCCAAGACTACCTCTAGGGAGAAAGGTATAGAGAGAGAGAGAGAGAGGTGTGCGAGGGGATACAGCCCGTGTGTGTTCTGAGTTCTCAATTCGATTTTTTTTGCATATGGATTTTGGGTTGGGAATTAATTTTAGAATTTTTTTTTAATTTTAAATGGGTTTGGGTCAGGGGATTTGGGTAGGGTACAACCCGGGTGTACAAAAGATTTTGTGCGAGTTCATATCAAGATGCAGATCACGATATGGATGCAGATCAATCAGATTATACGATACACCCAGTTGTATCCAAGACTATCTCATCGTTTAATTTGAATTCAACAGTAGGAACTAATGTGAAGGTATAATGAAAGTTAATCTCTACTGAGTTAATTAATATAGAGAATCAAATTTGAAAGGAAATATGCCAAGCTCCAACAGTCCATCTCCTTCACGCCGATGAATGATTATGAGTGTTCTTGAAAAATCAATCAAACAATATATAACGTTATTTACCTTATTCGATACAAATATCTTATGGAAGGCTGTATTATTATTATTATTATTTTTTTTATTATTATTATTTACTTTTTCACTTTTTATTTAGGTATCTGCAGTAGAGAAATTGTGACCCGGATAGGTTTTTTTTGTTTTTGTTTTGATGCAATATTGCCTTTCAAGAATCTCGAAACAAGCCGATACAATTTCGCCATGTCATGGCATATAGCAGTCATTAAGATTTGTATTAATTGGCAAAAATGTCATCATTCTTAAATTATATAAAAAATATATATATATTTTTTATAAACATAGGTATTATATACCCAAATTAAGTGAACTGACTTAAATATCATTAGATGTTGATGATTTTACTTAATTTTTTGTGAAAATTTTTACACAAGTACAATTGTATCATAAATATATAAAAGAAATTCGAAAAATAACACAATTTGACAACTATCAATTAGAAGTCCATCTAGCCGGTGGCTAGATCATCCAGCCATCTGGACGGCCAAATCATTTGATTGGGTGGCTAGATGATATAGTTGTAGGCTATATCATCTAGCCACCCAATCAAATGATCTAGCCGCTCAGACAACTGGATAAATTTTTGATTGATAGTTGTCAAATCGTTTTCTTTTTCAGTATCCGTCATGAATGAGTAAGATATTGTCTCCCAAAAACAACAATAGTAATTAATACATTATGGGTAACTTAATCAATTTGAACATAAAATACATATACATATATTTATAAAAGTGGGTATTTTTTATATAGACTTAGTGGATATGGGTATTTTAAATTTTCACTCGACCAAGTCCAATCATAGTCAAGCTAAAATAAAATATAATAAATTTTGTAGGTAACCAACCATCTAGTTGCATAAACATCATCTAAGCTATCACAAATGTTGAGAATAATTCCAATAATCGGGACATTCCAAATTTGTCCATGCTTCAAAGGATATAGCAAAATTGAACTATATTATTCTTCTGTATATTCAAAGTAAGCAGTAACCACCCAAAGCAAACGACCATTTTAGGGTTTGCACAAGAAAATAGTCTTAACCTAGTGTAGTTACACAAGTATACCTTACTATGAAAGTACAAGAAATGCCTTCATGAGTATTTCTATCTTACCAGTTAGTCTTGTACAACATTGAGGTCGGCAAACGATTGTGCCGCCTCGTGGAAGACCTCAGCCGGCGACTCAGGTTGAGTTCCATCACCTGGCATGTTACTTGTCCTCGTCGGGTTGTACTTTCTGAGCAATCTCTCTTTGTTTTCTGTCCACCATTCTTCTGCCTGATTCTCGGAGAATCTTCGCTTGCTGTAATAAATTTACAAGAATTTAGTGATGCTGCAAACTCACCTACTTAATGACATAACAACCTACCTTTGCAGTTTGTTCAGTTTAACTATTTGTTTGCATTAGCCAAACAGAAGAATCTCATAACATATTGATGCTGGAGCAAATAATGGGATGTATATAAATGGGAATGGCAAAGTCCAGCTTGTTAAAAAGAAAAAATGCATTTAGGTAGAACATTATTGGGAAATAAAAACATATAGAATAGAGGGTTTCCTTGTTGGGAGAGCACACAATTTGATTTAGTAAATATGTTATAATATGTTAACACAAGACCATCATAACTCAAGACTAGCAAGGCTTACATTGAAGTTAAAGCAATCTGTGTTCATGCACATGATATATTAATGATATAAATTAATTTAAACATTTGCACTGCTAAAGCATGTTTACTAACTCATATTTAGGGGCCGTTTGGTTGGGGAATCAAGAAAGTGAAAGGGAATCAATACCCAAAATTCTCTTTGGTTGCCATTTTCAATTGATTCCCTTCCTCCACTTCTCAGTTTTGGATTCCTCCATTTGAAGGTTTCCATTCCTTATGCTCTACTTGGGATGCTGAACCAAACAAATGGAGAAATTATGAATCACAATTTTCCTTCATCAGGTTGAACCCATCACTTAGTTTGGAAGCCTTTTTCAATTATTACATAGAAATATTTGTTTGCCAATCTTTATTTTTCAGAGTATATCTTGCGTGAAGTTAATTAGTTTTAGTTATAACTGTTGATGATTATGTGAAAGTTAAAACCGGAATTCAGTGTCCCTTTTTTTCTGATTACATTTCATTATTTACTATAAAAAAAGATATTCCACATGCATTGAATCCCTTGATGATTATGTGAAAGTTAAATTATCTATTTACAAAGTCCACTGTACAGATACAAGACATTACAAATTTATGAAATGGCAGAGATTTTTTTTTTTTTTGCATATAGTATTCCTTGAGATGTACACATATATGTACAGGATGATTGACGGGGCAATATAAGTAACCTAGAGAAGCAAACATACGAACATATTAAATTCTAAACAATATCGATAAGCAAATATTATGACATTTTTCTTGATTTTATTAACAAACACGATAATTCTTTCTTCATTTGAAATGATACTTTGTAGTTTACTTACTATTGTCCATGTACAATACTAACTTCCATTAACCTATCCAAGAACAAGCTACTAGTGACTCTCATTTATAAAAGCAATGTCCATATTGATGATTATCATCTCATCATTCTTATTCTCCTTCAAGTAAAACACATTACTGACTATTAGAGTAGATAGTACATTTTTGTTCTAAAGCTGAATTATACGCACCGAGTATTGGAGAAGATCATAATTCAGTAAAAAACTAAATATAGGCATATAAATTATAATGCTTCTGCAGTCATGACTGCTGCATCTATAGACAAAAGGTCAGGAAAATGTGTTGGGGATTTTATTTGCATATCAATGCAGTTATGATATATTTTAAAAGTTTTCAAATGGTGAAAACAGAAGAAGCTCGACATAGTCTAACATACCTGAATCTAATTCTTTTAAAGAACTTGTTTCCGTTTGGTAGCTGAAGGAGTGTCACGTAAACACCCGGTTCAAACTGCTCGATGACTTCTCTTTGTGCCTTAGCACTTGCAGTTTCAGGCGTACCAGGGCCGCCTTCTACTCTTGATTGATTAACTCTCACAGATGAACCATTATTTTCAATTGAAGCTTCATCAATATTCTGTGGAACAATGAGATGTTCCTTGGTATTCAATTCGCGTGTTGGCTCTGGTGGCCTCAGAGAAATACCTTCAGATGCTAGAGCCCCGCTTATATGCAGAAGAGATTCAACTTGAGCTTGCACTAATTTAAAGGATTCGCTCTCAGATATCTCAAGAGGTATTTTCTCTCTAATTTCTTTCAACTAGAAAACAGGAACAAGGATGACAGATCCTATTAGTATGTGTACTGAAATAACGATACTTCACTTAATTTAAAACACTAGTGTTCTAGGAAACTATATACACACAAATAAAGAAACAAACCATGTAATACTGTCAGGGGAACTATAATGTTATCAAAATGGTAAGAAAATGTTTAAAGTCTTAATATTGATCAAGAAAAGAAGATACAATTTTAAACATAAAAAAGAAGGCTCGTAAATAGTATATTAATAATATGATATTGTTCCACAAACAACAAGTAATCAAAAGGAAAATGGCAGGAAACTATGTTATACAAACCTAATAGACTTGTGTAGTAGTTAAAGTTCAATTAACGTTCTAATAGTTTTCTCAACGAGATCCAGATTACCTGAGATCATCCATCACAGCTGCTAAAAAGTTGAAGGAGCAGAGAACCAAAAACATTCTTGCATTGATAAATGACAGCACTGATCTCTTTGATTGTAAGATGCATGTGTGAAAGTAAGGACAAGGCATGCATATCTAATGTTTTAGAGATTTAAAATCAGGAACGATTAGCATGATGTTTAGTCTTTTGTATTTCATAGTGGCAAGATAAATTCAATGGGATGCCAACCTCTATGAATAAAACATTTCAACAATTTAAGTTTAATTGTAAAAACCACTGCACAAATATGGCTGAAGAAGTGAGAAAATAGAATTACTTTATGTGAGATGGTCTTGACGGCTTGGACTGCTTGAACACATTTAGAAGAACCAGCAGCAGCCAGTGAATTAGTTTCTTGGGTAGCTTTCTTCAACTTCTGAATTTCTGTATCTTGGGATTCATTTTTCTGTTTTAAACTCTTAACCTAACTTTGAAAATTAATAATCAGAAATCTGTAGCGACAAATGAGTTCAAGGATAAGATTAAGCTTATTGACAAGAGATAGACGTACTTGGTTATGCAGTTTGGAAACTTGTTGGGTCAGAATTTCATTTGCGACCTGTAAACTATCAATGGCAGCCATTGACATGGCAGAATTAGCTTGTGACTGTGGGGAAACAGGTCTTGAGTAGGGCTGAGGTTGTGGTGAGGCCTGCTGAGGATATGGAGCTGATGTGATAACAGGCTTTAGAGCACGTTGAAGGACACTAAAGGAGCTTGGGAAAGAAACATCCCTTAGCTGCAATCGCGATGGAACTTGGGAAGCACTTGTTCCACGCATTGCAGACTTAATATCAAGGTACTTTACTGGGTCCACTCTGTTGGAGAGAAGTACTTGTGAAGTTTTTCCCACTCCCCTATCTATTCGCTGAGAAGTTCCTGATGCTCTCCGAGTTAAACTCGCTCCATTTCCAATATCAGCACCCTTTTTAAGTTTAAGATAGCAGGAGTCACAGACTCGATGTGGTTTACCTGGAGTTGGAGCAAGTGCTGCTCTCAACGACTTTTTGGAAAGGCAAGCGTGACAGTGCACCAGGCCACAGTTATAACAGTTATGCCGTTTTCGAGTAAAACCAAATGCCTGCTTGCAAGCAGTGCAAAATGATTGATCTGGACCGGCTACCCACTTATGGATGCATATACTTGCTGTGTAGTTTGAACCACACACAATGCTCTTCACATGCTTATCTTTGAGAGCTTCAACCATTGTTGGAACATTGCGATCTTCCAAATCCCCATGTCCCAGCCTACCATTGGCTCCTTTTCCCCACGTAAATACCTCATTTCTTCCAGTAAGAACAGCAACATGATGTGTACCGCATGATATTTGTTCAACAAACTGTCCCACTAATGCATCTTGTACTAATCTAGGTCGCTTTCCATCTGATTGTGGATCACCAAGCTGGCCATGTTGAGTACTTCCCATAGTGAAGACATGGCCTGATGTAGTAAGGGCAACAGTTATGTTATGTCCACAAGCTAGCTGCTGTATGTTGTAATCAATAATGGCAGAAACACAAGTTGGAACAAGATAAGTCTCCTTGTCTCCATGACCCAGTCGATTTTTATCACCATCACCCCAGGTGAATAACTTTCTTGAGGAAGCATTGACTCCAGGGTGGCTTGTAACTTCTACAATAGCAGCAGTGTGCCACGCTCCACACGAAACGGAAACTGTTTTCAAACCTCTCAGTGATTGGACCTCTTTTGGATATGCAACACTTTCATGATCACCATGACCCAAAGCTCCAAATGTTCCATCTCCAAAAGTGAACAAATTTCCAGTGGAAGTCACCACTGCTGAATGCCAGGTGCCACAAGCAACTGATGTAACATGAAGGCTCTCCAGAGATCCAGAAACTCTTTTTGGTATCCAGTGGCTACCGTTTTTGCCATGACCTAGAAGACCTACATTATGGGTACCATCACCCCATGTATATAAGTCACCTGATGCAGATAGTGCCGATGTATGAAACTCGCCACATGCAACAAACTCGATATTTGTAAGAGCCAGAAATTCCACTAGTCGAGGACGACTGAAGTCTTTCTCAACTCCATGACCCAGTCTTCCCCCAGATTCCTCTCCCCATGTGAAAACCTCACCCTGCCTCGTAACAAGTGCAATGTGCTGAACACCACAAGCAATTTGCTGCACATCAAGAACTACATTTGATTCCACTACTTTTGGAGTCAATACATCATTTTTTATTGGATTTGGATTCACAGTTCCATCAATTATTTCATCATACCAAATCTCTCCCCACACATAAATATCACCAAGAGATTCTATGTCATCTGTTCCAGAACCTTGACTTGAACAACTAGGAGTACTTGAAATACTAATACGGAAACCATCTGCATTACTTGCTCTCATTTGCATACTTGTATATTCAGATCCAACATGTGAGCTAGAGCTGTTCAAATAATTATCTATAGAACTGGAATCTTTGGAGATTTTGCCTTCTAATTCTCCTCAGATGAGCAACTATATAGAAAATTATTTCCGACACCATGCACCTGAAAACTCATAGATGTTAGTAATATGGGTGACTAACTAAAATGTTTTACCAAGAAAATTAAAATACAAAACTGTAGACTGAAAATCTGCACTTTTTAAATTTAGATGATGCAGTACAACCTACGTACCAGACACTGGTGGTGTGGTTAAGGAGCAAATTTTGCAAGTCAATTTTTTTTTTTTTGGCAATTTCGACTATCTGTGTGATTAGCCTGGATATATAAAATAAAATAGGTTAATCCACCACATACTTCGATGCAGTATATAACTTTGGGCTTGTTGAACCATGTAATTCTTCATATACTCAATACTGTGTATTGTGGAAACTGAAAACTAAAACACTCCCAAAGAGTTATTACTTTGCAAGTATTGAAATCCTGCAAAGTCTGAAATATAACATAGCATTAAGAGATTTGTAGAACTAAGCATAATCATGGTTCTCATAACCTTTCAGGAAGCATGGGAAAGAATATGATCTTTTATTTGAAACTTTAAACACTAGTATCCCCAAAATCACAAAAACCAGAATGACATACATGAAATATCTTCTACTCATTCATAACCTGCTAGTAGGAAGAACAGTTGATTATGAACCACACTAAGGATGAACCACACAACTCAGTCTTGTCTAATTATGGCAATGGATATAGGTTTTATTTTGGTTACAATGTTTAAGAAATAACTGGTGCTACATGCATGAGATGCATCCATTCCATCCCGAGTTGGACTTCATAGGTAGTTTGAAAAGTTTGCCAATTATCATAATCATACTAATATTGATAGAAAGGTATTATACTCCAAGAAGTGCAACTTTTGAAAAGTATTATTTCTAAATTCCCATAAGTTGGAGGACCAAGTATAATGTACCTGTGTCTTCTTAGAATCTTTTTCAGACATAAAACTGATCATACAAGACGATGAAGACATAAATAATGAGGCATAATCTGTCCATGACTAGACTCATCAAAATGACCAAGGAATGTTTTGGCAAACCAAGAACTTTTATATGTAGAACTTAAGTGCATAAAGGATTAGTATATATTAGTGCTGCAATGCTATCATAAAAATGTCCTGCAGTAAAGAAACAGCAAATCAAATTTACATCAGAAACTTCACTTCTATTGTGCCAACCTTATGTTTGATGTGTTTATATCAAAGTCGTCATGCCAGCAGCAAGGCTTCAGATTCAATTTGCCCTTAGAGATCTGCAAAGAGAGAGAAGAGCTGTCTCGGAGGGGGTTGTGTCAATTATCAAATTTGCAGTGAAACCACTGACCAGATCAAAAGATCTTTCACCATAAACATATATGACGAAAATAACAAGTACTCTTCTCTGGGTGCAATATGCAAAGAAAGTTATGTGAATTCAGAAACATAAGAATCCAAAAACCACTTTTTGCTAACTTACGGTTCTTTGTCCATGAATAATACAGAAGATAACTCAAATGGTTTTCTGTTTTATGAGAGTACCAAGGTTCATGTTGTTTCATACTATTTATACTTCTTCCCAACATGAAATGGATGCAAAAGATCTCACTCAAGAGGATGTGGTTATATGTGTAAACTTTAAGTGATAGTTACCTAATATAAATCAAAATGCAACAGTCTGGGATTAACTTGATGATACCACATAAAGGGATATGTAGTCAAATTTTCCTAGAACCTTGACTTGAATAACATCGAAGCAACAAAGAATTGCTCTTAATAAAATGGGTGTCAGGCTATATATTTTTCCTCTGTTTTGTATTCAATGCTGAAGTGTACGCGTAGAGTTCCAATAGTCCCACTTTTCAAAACTTTAGTTGGTCTTGATGGTAATCAATGATCAATCTCAAATGTATATTGAGAAATATCCTCAGCTTATGCGCTTTTACAATAATAAAATCTGCAAGTACTACGGACAAGTTTAATGTAATGCACAAGATCTGGTGGCACCCAAGCCCCAAACCTTTTGATTTTAGATTCAGAGGGATAATAAGTACTATTAAAGCAGATAATATGCAGTACAGAACTGCCAAGTTATTCAGGTACATCAATCTAAAGAAGGACAAGGTCTACGTTCAGATTGAACTGCCTAATGCATAAGTCCAGAACATAAGGGATAACAAGCTTGAGTAGCTAGGCTGCAGAGGAAAGTCCTTTTCCTTCTTTGTCCCTCCGCAAGAAAGGGAAACCAAAACAAAAGATAAAGAAGAGCTACTCCACCTTTTGAAGCTACTCATCTACTACCACATGATGCCAAAGAGTCGATTACACTCTTAAGAAAAGAGATCGCAATACAACTGCACAAATATAAAACCTTAAGCTACATAAGTTTATATTGGGTTCTCTTCTATAACCGTAAAGTTTTCAACAAATGCTTAAATGGCATCAGATGTAAAAGGATAATGACGGAAGATATAGATTATTCCAGAAGTTGGACTTCTACTCTTCCAGCCTGTTCTATACCTGGTCAAACAACTTGCAAGACAAAATAACAACATTAATCTGGAAAATTAATCTCAGACATATGTCCTTGTTCAAAGAAATTGCTTACTGTAGAAAGTCTGAATGTACGAAATTTAGGCTTCTGCAATGCTTGATCAATTATGTTCCTTTCTTCAAAGCGATCAGTGCCTTCCAAAGAGCAATCATATTGTTATAAGGAATGCACTGATCACGAAATAACCCATGACAAACAATATCAATGTTCTTGAAGCAAGAATATTAACCATTTTTGTGGCAGCTTATTCAACTGACAACTGTAAGAGAAAGGACCTATCTACAAGTTTGAGCATTTCTTGTTTAAAAGCCTTTTCTCTTCAATAATGATTCTCTGCTTGCCATATATTAGTAGGGTCCTCACAATCTGACCGCATAACGGTTCAGTGGAACAAGTATTGATAATCATTGAATATATTTACAAGACATTATTCTACTATTTTTTATTCATTTGCAGCCATACCTTAAAGAAAAGGAATGTCAATCAATAGAGTGGGGGATATTGAATGTGAAGGAACATTTTGATTGGGTTACCGTGAGAAGCAAGCATGATCGAGACAGAGCCAAGCACTACTTAATTTCAAACAGAAGTTCTAAATTTTACAAGATAATTACATTAGCTGCACTCAAACTTGAAATCTTTTGGAACAAAAAACTAAATGTGGTTTAGCCTTTTCTTAGTTTAGAGAATCAAGCTGGCATAAAATTTTCGGTATCAATGCTGGAATAGGTATATGAGTTCATCATACTTTGAGCCAGAGTGTAGGTATTGCATGCGCAGATCTGACAACGCCAGCCCAGCCCTGTTAATGAGGAGCCTAATCCTGTGACTTCACAAGCATTTCGAGACAATAGCCGGAAACGAGAGAGAGAGAGAGAGAGAGAGAGAGAGAGAGAGAGGATACCTGCTCAATGTCACGATCAGAGTTTCTATAATCCGTCATTCCATCTTTAACCAATCCTGTGAGGCCGCAGCGATAACCGACTTGTTGTCCTATGAATTCGTGGAGTCTTCAAAGGTAATGCTAATACTCGCTCTTGTATCCAATGATCAACTGACCAAGAATATACATATTCCACCAAAAACCTTCAGCTAAATTATGGTTTTTTCTCGATCTTGGGATATTTCTTCGAGCCCTCGACACAATTGCAGGACTAGGGATGGTGATCGGGGCGAAATTAGTACTGATGCACTTAAGATTCACCAATAATTACAGAAAAAATCGAGAATTTGATCGAATTCTGAAAAATGCACATCGAGACTGGAGCGATTCGCGATCATCAGACCGTTTGCAGTGGAGAGAGAAGAGAAGAAGAGAACGTTGGCAGCTGCAGAGGAATTGGGTGCGAATTTGGCGCGCATATCAGTGAGCCCCTTTGCTTATCAAAATTTCCTTGGACAGAATGGTCAACTACATAATTTACTTTTAATGTTCAAGCAACCTTCTAAAAATATGTTTAGATACAAAAAACTTAATAGGGAGATTTATTTTGAGCCATATATGAGATAAAATAAACAAAATAAAATTGAAAACTTTTAGATGATGAATGAATTTACACCAACATATGTGTAAACGAGTTCATACTAGGTTCTAAATTATTGATATGTGGTGCTCATTCTAATTAATTCAACTTTTCTTACACCCGATTATTTATCGATATGCTAAAAATATGGAATTTTCTCATTTGTCGATCTTTTATTATTTATACTATTTATTATTAATATTTATAATTTTTTAATTATTCATTTTTTATTGAAATGAATAATAATTTATTACATTAATTATTATTTACAAATTTAAATAAATTTGAGTAATTAATCAAATTTAAAACAAAAAAAAATGTATACATATTTTTTGAAGTGATCTAATGAAGTGAGACATTCAAATAATGAAATTTGTCCTATTAAATTGAGACGAATGTAATATATATTTGATCCAAAAGAAGCAATTCACATAGGAATATAATATCTGTCATAATTTATCATTTATTGAAAGTGGACTTATATTACATTAATAAATCTATTCATGTTGTCCACAAACTAATTAAATATGAAAAGATTGATTTATTTAATTAATTTTTTTCAGTAAAAATGATTTAATTATTTTATTATATTGTCTACATAGTAATTATTATTTTTGTAATTTATTATTTTCTAAAAATTATAAAATAACTACAATATGAAAAATATAATAAAATTACTAAAAAAATATTTGGTAAAATAAATTTAAAAAATCATTTTTTTTCTATTTAACTTGTTTTCCATAATACGACTATTTAAAATCACTTTTTTTTAATCTAATTTATATTTATATAATGAAAATACAATTTTGACCGTTTCTTTTTAGCGCCAAAATTTTAAGTTATTTATTTAAAAGACGTGAGTCACTTTTTTCAGTAAGAATGGATTGGCTTTCAATCTTTCGATCTCTGAAAAATTAATTAGAAGAAATGGAATGTGATATAATCAAGATAGAAAAGCGGCAATATATGGCTAAACCTCCCTCGAATGGCTTCAACTCGAACACAACAAGATTGTGCTGTTGGAATATAAGCTTGCGGGCGTTACAATGAAACAGAAAGGAGGAGATGAGATTACAAGGCAAAAACTGTATTGAAATTACAATATAACAAAACCAGGAAAAGCAGCCGAGTCGAGGAGGGTCCTCTCTCCGCAAGACGAGAAACGCCCCGGTAGTGCTCTCGGTTTGGCGTGTCGTCCCCAAAGATGAAACAGCTTCGTCTCGTAGGTAGCAGCACCGCAGACCAACGAGCTCCGGCAAACTGGAATGAGGCGAGAACAGAACTCAACAGAGATGCAGAATGCAGCAGAGTTTCAGTGCGTAGATGCTTGTTCAGATGTGTATATGATGCATGGAGTGTCACGACCGGCCCTAATTAAGGATAATTAAGCCGGGAAAACCGTGACTAATGGAGGGAGATTAGAAGCGGGGTAGAAAGGGGATAATCAAGCAAGGAAGGATCGCATTTTCATCATTTTTAACAAAAGGGATATCTATAATATAACGGAGGTTTAGTCGTATAGACTCAAATAACTAGTAAATTCGGATAACTCCGACTTAGCCAAAATAACATAAAACTTCTAAGTACGCAGCGGAATAAGGTTCTGATTACATGTATGAAGACATGTATCCCCAGAGTTCATTAATACATAAGGATAAGACAAAAGACTCCGCTCGTCACTTCATCACCATCGGCTACTGCTCAACCTGCACATTTATAAATACATGCAGGGCTGAGTACAAAGGTACTCAGTGGGCACATAAGCCTATAATAAAATATAACATGCTTCGTAAAGTTGTAAATTGTCATGCCATCATAAACAGTACAACAAGGGGGTTTTTCGCTAAAAAGGCCCAAGCTTACTAAATTCATTTGTGATTCTTAAAGTTCGTCTGCAGACTAAGTTCTCATAATCCATCATATCTGAAGCTATGTGCCGGAGAGGTGGCCACCTCTCACGGTCACTTGACCGGCCAACCCGCTAGATGACTCACGGTCACTGGTGTACACTAGTCCTAGCAGGATAGCTATCAACTGCTCAGGACCCGAATTCGATTACATGATAACTAGCAAAGCCATATCAGATAGATATCATACTGAAATTGAAACATTTTATGGCAAGACAATACTTGAAATAACTTCAATTCAAAGATTTTGTCATGAAATAACTTGCTTGAACGTAACATTTAAACTCATTTGATATATATGAAAGTAATGCCCACCTGGTTGCAGTGTTTTGCTACTTAAGATAATAATTCTCTTTCCTTAGCGCGATAGGTTACTCAGGCGCTTTTGTTTATTTGAACCTTTGATAACACGAAAACATGTGTTCGAGTGAATAATAGAAAAGATAACAACAAATGCAGTGAATCACTATTCACTCATTTATCTAACTACCCATATTTCCTTAAACGACTATATCTAACTTATATACAATCGTTCTTCCTTTATCAAAATACTTCATGTACCTTTGAGGATGTAGGAAATTCCATTTTATATTATTCATTTATTTATCTATTATAAATAAAGAATAATTCTATAAACATAAAACGTTTTCCTTTTCCCCATTTAATAATGCCAATCATCCATGTATATATATATATATATATATAATGCTACTATTAAAGAACTACTAAGTCATTAATAAATTCTAAACATTAATTCCTAATGAAAATTTCATTGTGAGATTTTAGGAACATTTGTAAAAATATTTTAAAATAATAAAAGAAATTAACTATAAAAATAAATTTTCGAGAAGATCTAATAATTTTAATATTTTAACCATTTAATAATTAATAAATCTTTAATATATCATTTATCAGCTATTCCATCTAATATAATTCTACCAACAAATCCTCATGAAATCTTTCTCAAAATATCTATATATCTCAATAGCTCATTTATAAACTAAAAGTGATATTTTATCAACAATAAAACTTTAAAATCCTTAATAGGAATTATTTTGAATCATTTCAATCTCCACAAAACTGTATGGACTCAACTTCAACTAATAAACTGCTTTTACTCCGAACTCGTATGGAGTCGAATTTTACATCAATAGAAACCTCTTTGAGTCTAGTATGTTGCAAAACTCCAAGTAGTTTAAGAGATATAGCGATTTTCCCTTCGCGTACCAGATTCGGCAGTTTCTGCCAACTGAAAGTCCAGATTTTTGAAAAATAGCAAACGTTTCCGGAATGACCTCAAATTTTATATACAGATAGATAACGCATATAAATTCATACCATAAAAATTTGAGAGCTAAATATCAACATATGGTTATTGAAATAGTTAACTTAATCATCTGCCTCACGACAGTTTCAGCAGATACTGGCAGTAGAATTCTTGAATTTTAAAAGGGTAGTAAACAAAGTTCAAATGACATGAAACTTTGCAAAAATATATAACACACTCCCATCTATACCCCAGAAATTTCCCATAATATTATAGAAACATGAACGCATCGAAACAAGGGCGTCAACTTACCCCTGTCCAAGTGAGCACTAATGGAAGTTGTTCGCCGGGGGTTTTCCGGTCCTCGTTCCGCGATGGTGTTTAGCCGCGAAGGTCTACGACTTAGTTGTCCTCGTGCGAGGTAGATCAGGCTACAAAAAGGTGGTTTCTCGATCCTTTTTCGTCGTAAGGATGGTGAGAAACGAAGGCCGTAAGTTGGCCGGTTGCTAAGTCGGGAATTCGACGTTGGCCGCCGAAGGATATTGCGGCCTTCGGTCAGGAAAATACAGAGAAGGTTGCGGCCTTTCGATTGTTGGATTTGGTAGCCTGAAGATGGAGGAACAAGTACACATTCCCGGTTCACGGCCTAGTGGCTGGTCGGCGAAGAAACGGGCCGGCGAAGGGAGCTCACTTGAGCTTAAGAAATATGCAAAGTTGTGATTTGAAGCTTGTTGGCTTCACTGAATATTGTCAAGAGAATAGCTCTGTACCTTAGAATTTGCTGAATAAAGTTGTTGGTTTTGAGCTGAATCTTTTGGATGTTTATAAGAGGAATTCCGTAGACAACGGAATTTAAAATGGTGGAAATTTTTGTAGGGAGTTGGAGAAGATTACTGTAGAACCTTTGAAGATTTTGGATTGCACACGATGGAAATCTGCAGCTTTTGAAAATTGTAGATTGCTGAGATTTTCTTCAGCCGCCTTTGAAAACTTTGCTCTCGGCGTGATCATCTTCTCCTGAAATTGGGGCTTTTTGGGTGTGATGGATTGCATGGAAGATATTGCAGCTGTGAAAATTGTGGATCTTGTCGTGATTTTCCCTTGCTGAAATCTTGACTATTTGGATGGGATTAACTGCGGAAAAATGCAGTTTTGAAGATGAATAGTTGTGGTAATGATATATGTTGGAGGGGTTGGTGTAATAGTGTAGTGATTCGACTATTTATCGTGATCTAATTTCTCATAGTTCGTACTTGTTTCTGTAATAATTCTCCAATTCTCGATGATTAAATACTCGTCGTATTTATCTAAATTAAATCCTCAGACTAGGGATTTAATACTTGAAAGTCGGAATTAATTCACGACTTAATATTAACTCATATAGTGCGAAGTAAATAAAATTATTATTCGCATATGCTCAAGTTATAATTCTATCAACTTGATCTAAGTAACACGATTTTTAAAATCGGTTATAAGCCTGGAATTTCTAATAATATTGATTGAATCCATCAATAGGTAAAATAAAGTCTCAAACATGTAACTAAACCAATAATTTAATTATTGGTTTGATTCATGGCTGAATATTAAATCGCAGCTCTGTATCTCTTATACCGACTTTTGCTGAAATAATATTATCTTAATATAAAAATCTCAAGTGATAATTAAATATGCAAAAGAAATATCGTAATTAATGCAACTATTTATTCTAATATGTATTTAAAAGAGCGGGGCATCACATGGAGGCTGTCCTATTTGTAGGGCACAGACCACATCAATAGGGGGAGCCTGCGGGTTTAATTCCATTGATGGAATTCAAATAGTGTCGGGAGTTACAGGCAGTAACAGACGTAACAGCAGGGCTGTTTGAATCTGCCATGACTCCTCCGACAGCAGTTACGTGGGAAGCTTCCTGGGAGACCAAGGGTCCTCCCGGGCCAAGCCCTAGCGGGCCTCGTGTGCGTGCGCGTAGGCCCGACCGAGTTGGGCCTCGTCCCCTTCGAACCAATTTTTCGTTGGTCCAAAAAGATAAGAGCCGGTGTGGGCCTAGGGTAGGCCCAAAGACCACCCAAAGACCAATTGCCAAGTCCAAGTCCAAGTCCAGGGCCACGGGACCGGGGCCGGGTGCCGGGGCCGGGGCCAGGCGGGCGGCGGCGCGCGCGTGTGGACTTTGCAACCCGTCACGTGTGCACACAGTTTTATTACATGCTCTGATGTAATAGCATTTATACTGTAATAAATGTTATCCACATTCCAATGTGGGATAAGCATTAAATCTTCTCTAATGCTTATCTTTTTCCACAGCTCCATGTTTCAAGTACCCAGCTTTAAATAATTATTTCTCACTCACCGGAAATCGGTTTTGAGTAAATAAATATACTACGATCATCTACTCGGAATGTAGATCGATCATGTCCCATTTAATTATGCTAAATTAAATGTTTTCGGTACTCGAAAAATTATCAAATATTGGTTACTCACAACCAATTTCCAACAATCCCCCACATGAGTGGAAATAGCCAAATGCAAATGCAGACACAAGCTCTGTTCTCAAGAGACCTTAGTGCATTAGAATAGGTGGTTTGCGGCCTTGAACCATCCTTAGCTAATACTATCGGATATATTGGTGAATTGGTAGAACTTGATGTCTTTGAACCATTTCTCCTTCGTGTATACCGAGACAACAGTATTAACACACTAACGCCTCAACCTCATTTCGTTCTCACGTTTTTGTCCTTTGCGGGCCTTGGACAGCTCTTTGGATTCATAAGTGTTAGGTCGATGCGGCCCCCACATCTCACTTATATAGGTGATTCTTTCCCGAGTATCCTGCTATACTCAACCTCCCTGAGGTGTTTAGGAATCATTAAAAGTCAAAGACTTAACCTTACCACTAAGCATGTTTCAACACTCAGTTGCTCTCTAGGGAATGCAAGTAGTTGAGTGTTCTACTTGGAATCTTATAGCTTAGTTTTTCCATTGAACCACGTTCTTGGGATCTCCAGTCATCATGGTTGGGTTACCACTATAATCATCCTTATTTTGTGGATTTTACACCCATTCCCTCTAGCAATTTATACATTTGATCTCGATTCAAAGCTTTAGTGAGCGGATCGACCAGATTATCCATTGACTTTATATAGTCAATTGAGATAACTCCACTTTCGATCAAATGTCATACGGTATTGTGTCGTCGACGTATGTGTCGAGATTTACCATTATACAACCCACTTTTCGCCCTCCCAATAGCTACTTGGTTATCGTAATTTATCATAACAGGCGGCACGGGTTTTGACCAACATGGAATATCTTCCAGAAAGTTTCGTAGCCACTCGGCTTCTTCACCTGCTTTGTCTAAAGCGATGAATTCTGATTCCATGGTGGATCTAGCAATACATGTCTGTTTTGTAGATCTCCACGAGATTGCTCATCCCCCTATAGTGAACACGTAACCACTCGTTGATAACGAGTCTTTCGCGTCGGATATCCAGTTAGCATCACAGTACCCTTCAAGTACCGGGGGGTATCTCGTGTAGTGTATTCCAAAGTTTAGAGTATACTTTAAGTATCTCAAAACTCTCTCAAGTGTTTTCCAATGTTCTCTACTTAGATTACTTGTACATCGACTCAATTTGTTCACCGGGCATGCAAGATCAGGTCGAGTGCAATTTGTAATATACATAAGACACCTAATGATCCTTGCATATTCTTCCTGTGCAACAGGTTCACCTATGTTCTTCTTCATGTGAACATTGAGTTCCAATGGAGTTTTTACAGGTGATTTATCAAATG
This sequence comes from Salvia miltiorrhiza, assembly GCF_028751815.1. NCBI lineage: Eukaryota > Viridiplantae > Streptophyta > Magnoliopsida > Lamiales > Lamiaceae > Salvia > Salvia miltiorrhiza. The sequence goes on along the minus strand of NW_026651474.1, from coordinate 123,105 downwards.
CATTAAACCTTTTGAGCACTTTCTCAATGTAATGAGATTGTGTCAAAATTATTCCATCAGTGGTCCTGAGAATTTTCATTCCAAGGATCACGTCAGCTAACCCCATGTCTTTCATGTCAAAATTCCTTTTTAACATGTTCTTCGTATCAATAATAATACGATTGTTGCTTTCCATAATCAACATGTCGTCTACATAGAGGCAGATCATAACGTACCCGTTATTGGCACTTTTGATGTAGACACATTTGTCACATTCGTTGATTTTGAAGCCATTTGACAACATGACATTGTAAAATTTCAAGTGTCATTGCAGTGGCGCTTGTTTTAATCCATAAAGAGACTTTACTAGTTTGTATACCTTTTTCTCTTGTCCAGGTACTACAAACCCTTCAGGTTGCTCCATATAGACTTCTTCTTCCAGATCACCGTTTAAGAACGCAGTTTTAACATCCATTTGATGAATCTCAAGATTGTGCAGAGCAGCAATCGCGAGAAGCACTCGAATGGATGTAATCCTCGTCACTGGTGAATAGGTATCGAAAAAATCGTACCCCTCACGCTGCTTAAATCCTTTAACGACTAAGCGCGCTTTATACTTGTCTATTGATCCATCAGCTTTATATTTTCTTTTTCGGATCCATTTGCATCTTAAGGGTTTACAACCTTCAGGTAAATCAACCAACACCCAAGTGTGGTTTTGCATGATTGAATCAATTTCACTCTGGACTGCTTCCCTCCAGAGTAGTCCGTCTGGTCTAGAGAACGCCACTTTGATAGACGAAGGTTCTTCATCTAGCATGAAGGCGATATATTCTGGACCAAAATCATTGGCTATCCTGCCTCTCTTACTACGTCTTGGTTCTGACACTTCAAGGTCTGAGCCCGGTCGCTTTCGCGATTCGGGCACTGTCTCAACATGATCAGAACTAGTAGCTTCTTCTCTAGTACTGCTACTTGTACTAGCTTCTTCATTTTCCTTGTCTTTACAAGGAAAGATATTCTCAAAGTAAACAACGTTATTTGATTCAATTGTCATTCCCACAGTCATTGTTGGAATGTCTGACTTGTGAACCAAAAATCGATGTGCATTGCTGTTTAGTGCATACCCAACAAAAATACAATCGATTGTTTTAGGACCAATTGTTACTTGTTTGGGTGGAGGCACTTGCACCTTGGCTAAACACCCCACACTTTAATGTATTTGTACGAGGGCTTTCTACCTTTCCACAACTCATAGGGAGTGACATCACTTCCCTTGAGTGGTATTTTATTGAGGATATAGTTGGCTGGTAGAACAGCCTCCCCCCACATGTTCTGGGGTAACCCAGAACTAATCAACATGGCATTCATCATCTCCTTAAGAGTTTGATTCTTACGTTCAGCAACACCAATAGATTGAGGTGAATATGGGGCAGTTGTTTGATGTATTATACCACTAGCGTTGCATAATTTCTCAAACGGAGCAACATATTCTCCTCCTCTATCGCTTCGAATCATCCCAATTCGACTACCAAGTTGATTCTCGGCTTTTGTTTTGAAGTTCTTGAAAGCTTCAATAGCCTCATCTTTACTTCTTAGAAGATAAAGATAGCAATACCTTGTGCAGTCATCAATAAAAGTGATAAAGTACTTTTTACTACCTCGAGTTTGCACAAACTTTAGATCACACACGTCGGTGTGGATTAGTTCTAAAGGTTTAGTGCTCCTTTCAACGGAATGAAACGGAGACTTCGTCATTTTTGCTTCAACACAAACTTGACATTTGTTTTGAGTGTTAAATTCGTTTATTTTTACTAAATCCATATTTACTAATCTTTTTATAGCATTTGGATTCACATGTCTACAATGCCATAAATCACAACACTCAAACAGATAAGAAAATAAACTCATTCTTATTATTATTGAGTTAGATAAGCTCATTGGCTATGCTCTACCAAAGTGCTATCTAAACAATGATTATAACAACTTGGACTCAAACTCTAGTCTAAGCCGCCAAGTTGTCTTGATCAACTTCTACTCAATCATAATGACATCATGTCTCACCTTCTTCTTTTTGAGCTTGTAGCAATCCTTTGCCAAGTGACCCGGTTTTCCACAGTTGTAGCAATCCTTCATTTTTGCTTTGCCCTTGTCCTTGGCATTTGGGCGAGCACGTTTGTTGTTGGAGGGACCGCCTTTCTCCAACAAGTTGCCTTTGATTTGAGATGAGTTTTCGACCTTTGTCATACATTCCCTCACGTCAAATTCTAGGCGTAGCTTTACCATGAGATCTTCAAGAGTCATCTCCTCTCGGTTTTGCATAAGGTAGCTCTTGAAGTCAGCCCAGCTCGGTGGAAGCTTCTCGATGACTGCCGCAGTGATGAAGGCTTCGGGCATTTTCATCCCTTCGGATTCCAACTCATGCTAGATGAGTTGAAATTCTTCTTGCACTTGATCCATGATCGATCTACCATCGACCATCTTAAAGTCTAAGAACTTAGCTATTACATCATCACTACGATACTTATTCTCTAGTGCCTCCCAAAGTGGTTTGGAGGTCTTTACATTGGCGTATACATTGTATAAACTATCATCTAATCCTTCCAAAATGATAATGTTTACAAAGATAGTCGCCATAGCGCCAATCGTCATACCCGGCATGCACCCAAAAATTGGTCTCGGTTTCCGCCGGCACAGGAGGCTCGTCTTCCCACAGGAAATCGACCAAGCCCAAAGTCGTGATGTAGAACATCATCTTGTGCTGCCACATTTTGAAGTGTGACCCACCAAATTTAGATGGCTTTTCGGCTATTGCATTCACCCTCGGGGGCTGCATTGGCACCGATCCCGCTATATTGTCATAGCTCACCACGTTGGTCCCGAAGGCCCCAACGTTTTGTCCAAACATGGACCCCATGGAACCAAACGTTGACCCAAACGGAGTTTGGCCAACCGTTCCTTGCGTGGAACTTTCTCCTCCAAAAGTTGTTTGGTTAGCACCAAACATGAAAGGAAGTGGTGTTGAACCACCAAAAGGGCCACCACTAAAAGTGGAGGCAGCAGCGGCAGAGGTGGCGGGTGCCACGGTTGATGCGGTCGCGGCGGCAGAGCAGCAGTGTTGGCAGCGGCGACGACGTTGGCAGCCTCGGTGGAGTTCGCAGGACCGGTCGACATCTCCAGCAATGGTGTTTAGGTTTCGAAAATGTTAAGTTCAATTACAAGTTCAAAAAACTCCCACTTTGCAAGCTTATCTCGTCTTGCGAATGTTGGAATATAAGCTTGCGGGCGTTACAATGAAACAGAAAGGAGAAGATGAGATTACAAGGCAAAAACTGTATTGAAATTACAATATAACAAAACCAGGAAAAGCAGCCGAGTCGAGGAGGGTCCTCTCTCCGCAAGACAAGATACACCCCGGTAGTGCTCTCGGTTTGGCGTGTCGTCCCCAAAGATGAAACGGCTTCGTCTCGTAGGTAGCAGCACCGTAGACCAATGAGCTCCGGCAAACTAGAATGAGGCGAGAACAGAACTCAACAGAGATGCAGAATGCAACAGAGTTTCAGTGCGTAGATGCTTGTTCAGATGTGTATATGATGCATGAAGGATGTCCTATTTATAGGGCACAAACCACATCAATAGGGGGAGCCTGCGGGTTTAATTCCATTGATGGAATTCAAATAGTGTCGGGAGTTACAGGCAGTAACAGACGTAACAGCAGGGCTGTTTGAATTTGCCATGACTCCTTCGACAGTAGTTACGTGGAAAGCTTCCTGGGAGACCAAGGGTCCTCCCGGGCCAAGCCCTAGCGGGCCTCATGTGCTTGCGCGTAGGCCCAACCGAGTTGGGCCTCGTCCCCTTCGAACCAAGATCCAAGTCCAAGTCCAAGTCCACAAGATCCAAGTCCAAGGGACCGGGCGCCGGGCGACGGCGACGGGGCAGGGGCCGGGTGCCGGGGCCAGGGCCAGGGCCAGGCGGGCGGCAGCGGCGGCGCGCGCGTGTAGGCTTTGCAACCCGTCACGTGTGCACACAGTTTTATTACATGCTCTGATGTAATAGCATTTATACTGTAATAAATGTGATCCACATTCCAATGTGGGATAAGCATTAAATCTTCTTTAATGCTTATCTTTTCACACAGCTTCATGTTTCAAGTACCCAGCTTTAAATAATTATTTCTCACTCACTGGAAATCGATTTTGAGTAAATAAATATACTACGATCATCTACTCGGAACGTAGATCGATACTGTCCCATTTAATTCTGCTAAATTAAATATTTTCGGTACTCAAAAAATTATCAAATATTGGTTACTCACAACCAATTTCCAACATGTGCTTTGAAGATCTAATTATCGCAATCGACATTCTTGATGTTTATTTCGGTAGAGACCCATGTTTTTGTTGAATATTTTACTTGAAAATGGAGAAATTATTTAATCTTGCTTGGTTCGGATTACTGCAATTTTAACACATTTTTTGTTTTTGGTCAGGAAAAAGAGAATGATATTATTACCAGGTACCAGAGGTACCAAAGGGAGAGCAGTTCAAAAAAAAAAAAAAAACAGGAGAAAGTGAAAAACACCAGGGACTGAAAGAAAGAACATCTGCTAAAGGGAACTCAAGATCAACCGAAAATATTAGGGTTCCTCAGCCATGAGTGGAAATCCGAGGACGGGATCTCCATCTTGTAAACTTTTGTCCAGCTCCAAAGTCTCTGTTTAATCTCAAACACCATTTTATCTTTATTCCAAGAGCCTTGGTCGAAAATGCACTCATTTCTAACTTTCCATACACTCCATAACAAACAAATCCACACACTTGAGAGGAAAGGTGTGGCCGCCTGATTCCCAAGACCCATGAAGGCAATAAAGTGATTACTTACTTCTCTTTGTTGGACCGTCTGTACTCCTAGCCACTGAATAATGGCAAACCAAATTTCCACGGTCTGTGAACAAGTGAAGAATAAATGATTCATGTCCTCGGAGTGAGACTTACAGAAGATGCAATTTGTGATTGATGGAGGCAGTTGGATCTGTCTTTGAAGAAGGTTTTCGTATGTCGCCACTCTCCCTTTGACTATCCTCCATGCTGTAATTTTCATCTTATGTGGTACGGGAGCCCTCCAGATCATCTTAAATTCCTGTTTGTTCAGTCGGATTCTACTTGAAGCTCTATCTCCTCGGATAAGTTTGTAAGCTGACATAACTGTGTAGAGGCCGTTGGAATTGGGCTTCCATCTCCATCCATCCTTCTTTCCTGCACAAAGAGAATGGTTATTTAGAATGGAGAGTAGCTCGGAGAGCTGAAGCTCCTCGCGCTCCCTCAGATCTCGGCTCCAAAGTAACCTCCATTCCCAACCGTTATCTGACCATTCCTCCATTTCTTTCAACGTTCCCCCCTGATTTCTACTAAGCCGAAATAGTCTTGGGAAGTGATCGCGAAGCCTTTTCTTGCCAGCCCAATAGTGATGCCAGAAAAGAAATGAATTTCCTTCCCCAATCTGCACCTCCAAATTTTCTCTGAGCCACCTTCCTTCCTCCCCCCAACTAAGTCTCAAAACCTTCTTCCACCATCCTCCTGTCGTCACTTTTTTTTTATCAAAATTCAGACCCTCCTCATCCCACTCCATCTCCCCCTTACAAGCTCTCACCACCCGAACCCATAAGGAGTTGTCTTCCGATAAAAATCTCCAGATCCATTTTGCCATTAATGCCTTGTTGAAGCTTTCCAAATCTTTAAGACCAAGCCCCCCCACACTAGCTTCATCACAAAGCTCTTACCATTTAACCCAATGGATTTTCCTCGTCTCCGAAACCCCCCTACCCCAAAGAAAATTGGACATCACAGATCGAAGATCCGAGAGGACTTTCTTAGGTAAAATAGAGAAAGACAGTTGGTAGATCGGAGTAGAGAAGAGAATCAAACGAAACAGCGTGACTCTACCTGCCAAAGAGAATTTTCTGTTCTGCCACTTGAAAATTTTCCGCTTTATTTTATCAACTAGATATCTCCAATCGTCGACCCGAGATAATCGAGTGCCAATCATAATTCCCAGATATTTGGTTGGGAGATTACCCTCTTTACAGTTGAGGATATTCGCCAGATGGGCTCTGGTAGGACTTTGGGTACCAATTCCGAAGATGCAGCTCTTGTCAAAATTAACCTTAAGACCAGATAGAAGTTCAAAAAGCTTTAAATGCTCTTAAGGGCCCAAACGTTTTCACTCTTCCCCGGGGCAATGAACATTGTATCGTCAACATATTGAAGGTGTGAAACTTTTATGCCGCCATCTCCAAGCTTTAAAGGTTTGAGCCGCCCAATCTGGATAGCTTTCTCAATTAGCAGGTTGAGTCCCTCAGCAGCAAATAGAAAGAGGTAAGGAGATAAAGGATCTCCTTGTCGGAGTCCTCTTTCCAGTTGAAACTCACCCGAAGGACTTCCATTGACCAAGACATTGGCTGAGGCTGAAGTAAGGCAGCCCGAGATCCATTTCCTCCACCTATGACTGAAGTTCATCCTGTCAAGCATTTGATCCAAAAAAACCCAATCCACTGTGTCGTATGCCTTTTCGAAATCAACTTTGAAAAGAAACGTGTTTATCTTCTTTTTTTGACTTCTTCAATTATCTCATTCAGCATCATTACCCCATCCAAGATGTACCTCCCTTCAATGAAGGCACTTTGGCAGTCGGATATCACATAGTGAATCACTTGTTTTAATCTTGAGGCGAGTACTTTGGCGATCACTTTGTACAGGCTGTTTATTAGAGAGATTGGCCGGAACTCCTTCAACCTTAAGGCTTTCTCCTTTTTCGATCAATTTTAACACATTACTGAAGCATTCAACTTTATATTACAATTTCATAACACTTATTTATAAGAAGTAAGAAGAAAATACGAGACGATGAAGAAAAAGATGTAGGATGACGAAATTATTTTGTTGAAGAAGGCCACCTAAAACGAAGAACAAGAAACAACGCACAAATTAAAGAGGGGAAACAACGTAGAAAGAGGAAGAAAAGAAGAAAACGCAAGGCCCAACGCGACGTTGGATTGGGAATTTGGGAAGAAGGAAACTAGGAAAGATTCTACTATATATTTTCCTTTTTATATTATTTGCATGTATTGTATTCATCTCTATTTATATTTATATTTACTAATTTCAAGCTATTTAAATATGGGATTTTAACAATATATGATTTAAAATTTTAAGAGCCTAAAATTGTTACATTTATTGTGTATTATTGATCTCGGGTAATATATTAGTCACTTACATATAGTAAATTTAAAAATTAGCCTATCAAATAAAAACTTTGAAAATTGACCCATAAAAATACAAAATTACCCATAACATTAAAATTTAAAAAATTGGCCACTCTCTTCCCTCCTTTACAACACCATCTACAAACATCATCTACTTCATTTTCCATCTCTCCCCATCTCTCTCTCTCTTGCTTATTCAAATCATCCTATAATTTATTTATTTTCGCTGTTGAATTTACTATAATTATACGTGTCGATTTGATTCTGGAGTTGATTGGTCAATTTTGTTATTTGGATTTTGTGATGTGAAACTCGCATAGTTTTTTCGATTTTATTTGATCGAAAGGGTTTCCTATGGGTGTGTTTACTTTGATAGAAAAGGTTAGAAAAAGTATATTTTCCATCATTTTCACATGTTTCCTATGATGGATAATTTTCTCCGATCAGACTGGAAAATTTATTCGGGCAGCCCCTTTTCACTCATTTTCTCACAAATGTGGATAAT